>NW_007736587.1:92895-94265 GCF_000696425.1 Galeopterus variegatus
GAAGATTCATTCTTTTCTCTGTTTCTATTAATAGGCATTGGTTCCAAGATTGTCATGTTATGACTTTGGATGGAGCTCGTAGCTTGGAAAGGGTCTTCTTAGGACACATAATTAAGTTGCATGCGCAGGTTGGAAGTGGTGTTTCCAATTCCCGCTTTGCATCTGAGAAAATGTAGGAGAGAATTAGTGGGTGACTCCCTGAGGAAGGGTCAGCTTGCACTTTCCAAGGTGCTGGTGGAAGTCAAGTGTTCCTTGTGCCAGCTTTGTGGGGTGGGGGGTCTCTTGGCTGGTGGGGGAATAAGAAAAGAACCCTGATTCTCTGTAGAATGTGCCTCCTCCTGNTCCCTGGGCTTGTGGCTGCATCACTCCAGTCTCTGCCTCCATCTTCATGTGGCTTCTCCTCCGTGTCTGTGTCTCCTCTTCTCTTGTAAAGACACCTGTCATTGGATTTAGGGTTACTCTAAAGAGAGAAGGGTCAGCTTTTTATTCTAGGGCATTTTTTTGATACATTATTGATGGTTTGTTTATATAATACGATATTATTCAGTCAGTAAAAGTATGTTTTTCAAAAAGTAGTTAATGCTATAGGAAAATGCTCACAACATTAAATTGAATGAAAAAAAATGAATTTTTAAAATTTTGGCTTTTACAATGTTCACAGGAAAGGAGCTGGAAATAATTACATGAAAATATTAATAGTTTTATCTCCAGTTAGTAGGATTTTGAATCATTTTTATTTTCTTTGTACTTTTGTGTTCTTTGAATAATTCTCCAACTAATTATAATATTTGAAAAATCAAATATTATTATTAAGGAGTGATTCTAGGTCATTTCCTTAGGATAAATGTAGAAATAAAAAAAGAGGATGTTTTGAAGAGCTGTACTGAGTGGTCTGCACATTCTCAAATGTGGCATGAATGGGCAAAGGATTTAAAAAAATGGAGATGAATTTAAGTTTCCAACTGGAATAAGGAGGAAATCGTGGGGCGAATCCCAAACAGTAGACACCTAGAAAGAAGAATCCATTTCAGAGGCTTTCTTGAAGATTCATTCTTTTCTCTGTTTCTATTAATAGGCATTGGTTCCAAGATTGTCATGTTATNACCCATTTTCCCAGACACAGAAGTGTCCCTTCTATCTGGAACAACAGGCTGGATCAGGGCATGGAGTGGTTAACTTCTTAATTCCCCTTCAGCAAGGCAATGCTCTCACGTGTGACCAGATATTTACTGAGAAATTAGCTTTTCAGCGAGGATTGATACATATTCCATATGCTATATTTCCCCTTGAGCTTGGAACTGTAAATATAAACCCCTTAACAACCCCATGGAGGATTCTCATACAGCAGAAAGTTGTGTGGGGTGTGTGTG
>NW_007736587.1:95457-99619 GCF_000696425.1 Galeopterus variegatus
TCCCCGTTAATGACCTGCTCCCACCTTCTCAAAATGACTTATGATGTGATAAGCCAATTTATTAAACAGCATTAAAAACAATAATGCTCAAGGCAATGTTAACTCTTCTAAATTGCTTTTATAAATGGGAACCCAAGCGTAGAAGACCAGAGGGTCGGCCAATGTGTTTCACGATGTGTCTTATTCTGTGTTTCAAATTTTCCTCTCTTTTTCCCTGTTCATCCCCTTCGACCACTGGTTTAGAGGTTCCCACCGCAGTAGACAAACTTCTGGACACAGTGAATCTGCAGGATTCCCCCAGACTCTTAGGTCCCAAGAAAGACATGTCTCCAGATTGACATGGGTACCACTGGACCCCTCTTGTCCTTTGCTGGAGATTGTCGATGGATGGTTACATTGATTCCACATCTTGGCTGTTATGAATAATGCTGCCATGAATATGGGACTGCGGGTCTCTTAGACATCCCGAAGATTTCAGTTTTGGGGGGTGTACACCCAGCAGTGGGATTGCCAGGTCCTAGAGTAGAACCATTTTTAATTTTTTGAGGAGCCTCTGTACTCTTTCCCATAACGGCTGTGCCAATGCACATTTCCACCAACTATCGTTAATGACAATGTATTGCATTCTTGAAAATGGCTGAGAGAATAGATTGTAAACATTCTCTCTCTCTCTCTCTCTCTCTCTCTCTCTCTCTCTCACACACACACACACACACACACACACACACACAGATAAGTACGTGAGATGATGCATATTTTAATTAGCTCGATGGAGCCACCCCACCCATTTCGAAATGGATACATATTTCAAAAGGACATGACGTACATGAAAAATGACTGCAATGTGTATCTGTCAATTTAAAATTAATTGATAAAAAATATGGCGGAGGGTTGTTCAAAGTATTTTCACAGGGTTTTCTAGTTAAAATAAAATTCGGTTTTATGAACATTGGCATACTGGATTCAAAGACAGCGAGAGAATAAGTTGTTGACCAGCCCTGGCACAAAGAAGTGAAGGCACCCTTGTGTTTTCTGAGGGTCACCATGTGTGGGTTGCCTTCATTTGGGGTGCACACTACACAGGAGGAGGCTTAAGGCAAAGAGCATCCCCCAGGAGGGAGGGGTGCCCCCCGTTCACACTATATATGAGCAATGGCCAGAAGAACTGAGTTTGAACAAGTAATAATCTCTACATATTTTGGAGACTCTCTGAAGAAAAGGAATTAAGTGTTCTGTTTTGTGTTTTCTCTCTCTCTCTGGCCCGAAAGGAATAGAGCTGCCATGAACTGGAAGCCACAGAAATCATTATTTTGGTTTCAGGGATAGAGAACTTGCACAAGGATCACTGCTCTCCAGCAATGCTCCAGTCTCCCGGGGCTCCTAGAATTGTGTGTGTGCATGCTTATTTTAACGCATTCATCCTACTCGATCACAATTGCTTCTGTAATTATTTCTCATTAAATTGTAAGCTCCCTCATGCTGAAAATGTGCCTGAGAGTCGGATCCACGCAGTTTCACCAGGTCCACACAGGTGGGTGGGTTCTGGTTATGGGTGGGTTCTGGCTCCTCTGGACGGGAAGCTGCTGCCTGGATTGGGCAGGCTGATGGGGACCTTGTCTACGGAGGGTGTTGATTCCAACCCTCAGGGGTCCCCGGGAACCTCGCTTCTTCTGAGAAAGGAAATGCATGCTTAACCAATTTAAGTCATGACATGCTTGACACCCTCTTTTTTTATTAATTTTAACATTTACTTGTATATATTTATGAGGTGCACTGTGTTGTTTCAATACATGCACATTCTGCACAATGATTCATTTAGGGTAGACAGCAGAGTTTTGTATCCATTAGCCCACCCCTTCTCATCGAATTTCTCCCTTCCCGGCCTCTGATAACCATTATTCTACCCTCCATTTCCATGAGAATCACTATCTCCTTTATTATTTTAGGTTCCACATCTGAGTGAGACCATGCAGTATTTGTCTTTCTGTGCCTGACTTATTTCACTTAACACGATGGTTTCCGGTTCCATCCATGTTGCGGCAAATGCCAGGACATCATGTCTTTTTTGTGGCTGAATAATATCCCATCGTGTGTATATTCACTGGAGTGTTTTATCCATTTGTCTGCTGGTGGGCATTTACGTTGACTCTACCTCTTGGCTATTGTAAACAGTGCTGCACGTGTCTTTCCGATATATTGATTTCATTTCCTTTGGGTATATACTCAGTAGTGGGATAGCTGGGTCGTAAGGTAGATCTGTTTTTAATTCTCTGAGGAACCTCCATACTGTTTTGCAGTTTACACTCCCACCAACACTGTACGAAGGTTCCCTTTTCTCCTCACCAGCATTTGTTATTTTCTGTCTTATTGATAACAGCCATTCTAACTGGGGTGAGATGATGTGTCATTGTGGTTTTAATATGCATTTCCTGATGACTAGTGAGGCTGACCATTTTTTCATGCTTTGCACCATCTTTGAATGGTCTGTCACGGGCACACATTTCTCCAGAACTATGGCCCAATGTTCTTGCAGAATTCTGTTTCCGAAACGTCCCCCAGGACCCCTCTGGAGGTAACTAGGAATCACCAGGGACGGGGGTGTTTTTCCAACAAGACTTTGGGGCTCCCATATATTTGGCAGATGGGAGCAACAGATTTCCCCAAAAGTAGGAAAGGACTAAAGTTTGCTGCTTTGGGGAAGGGGTGTAGAAAAAAACTCAGAGAAAACACTTCTATCTCAACTAGGGTAAGCCATATTGAAAAGCAAGAGCCATGGAACATTCACGGATTTATGCTGGCGACAGGTCACATCTGTCTTTGCAACTTCTTCCGGCTCTGTCCTTCTAAGTCACTTCTCCTGGAGGGGGGGGGATTTTTTTTCAAAAAGTTACACTTTCTCCATGCTTTTCTTCATAGCTGTCATTAGTGGGACTTGAAAGACCATAAGTCTAATTGTCATTACTACATGGTGCATGCAGTCCTGTCTCGACCCCGCGCCTGGTGCCAAAGAAAACGCTGGATTGCATTCCGTTTTCTTCTTTTCCATTTTCCTGCCCACTTAACAAAATTACATTCAATGAGCTGTGGGAGAAGTCTACATCAACAGGCCATGTAATGCAATTTCTGGTATATATTCAGGAAGGAGGGGGAAATCCTACATTTTCTTTCATTTCTGTCAAAATCAATCAGATTGTACGAAACGGAACATAATCTCTTAGAAAGAAGATGAGGCATTTTCAGTGAAATAAGCCTCCTTTACATGGGAACACGAACATATTTAAGAGGTCTCTGTTTCAGGGTTTGTTTTTTTTTTCATCATGCCTAATTAGTTTTTTTTAATCACCCACACAACTAAGGCTCCTCCTGCCTGCATAATTTATGACATAGAGGGGCTAGTGTCAGAAATCAAATGTTGTAAATTAAAAATAACAAGTTTGAGACTAGTGATTCAATTAAAACCCTAGAAAACATTGGATTATGCATAATTGAGAATTTGTATGCAGACCAGGCACGTCACACATGTCAAATTAGATGGGAGGATTGGATTGGGGCTGTCAGGGGTATTTAAATCAACTCAGTAAAAAAATTATAGAACAAAGATGATATTTATTATTAACTTCCAGTGTTCAGAAATCACCCCGAGATGTCTTTCAGTCGACTGCCTAGATGACCAGGCTTTATCTGAAGGGGACTTCCCAGACACGTGGGGCTGGCTGGCTGAGAGGGAGGGTCCCCTGGTGGCTCTTTGAGGACTCCCCGTGTAGGTGACGCTGTCATGGTGGGAGCTGCACAGAACAGAGGGGGTACCTCTGGACAGATTGTTGAAACTTGCTGGGTCCTCTGTTACCCACCCAGGCCCACTCCTGTAATTTCTTTTAACAGCATTGAGGACGTCTCTGCGTGCTGCGTTTTCAAAAGTTGTGCACGTGGGGTGGTGGTTTCTACCTGGATGTCTCATCTGAATTCTCCCAGAACTCACCTTGGTACCAAGTTACAACGGGTTGGGTTGTCTTTGAATTTTCCAATGGGGATGAAGTGACTTAAATGCAACTGGAATGTAGTTAACAATCATTTATCGCATATTTTCAAATGGTTAGAAGAGTTCAAATGTTCTCATTATGAAGAAATGATACATATGTGCAAAGGTGGAGGTGCCAGGTAT
>NW_007736587.1:100208-100905 GCF_000696425.1 Galeopterus variegatus
AGTTAAAAAAATAAATTTAAAAAAAATCAGGGAAGGACCAAGAATTGGCTGAAGAGAGGAGATTCTCTTGGTAAGCATGTGGCAGGTTGGAAAGGCATCCTGGGTGTCCTGTGGAAGAATAGCTGGTGCCCCGAGGGATTTGCGAAGTTAGGAATTCTCCCATCTCAGGATTGGTGCAGAAAAATGGAACCAGGCTCTGGAGGGTTCTTCCCTCATTCAGGAGCTAACAGCAGTGTAAAGAGCATGGCCACCTCCACAGGATGGTCGGGGGCCCTGACATGCAGAGGACACATGGTACATCCTTCACCCTGCTTCCTCGAAGACGGGGAGAGACAGAGTCCCTGTCACAGACGGGCACCCTCCAATGAGCCATTTGCATTTCCTAAGATGCTGTAAAGGACTTTCTAGGAAGCCCGCGCACAGGAATACCTTGTCATGGCACACAGTTTCCACAGAGAAGAAGAGAGTCAGAAAGGACCCTTCCCATGTTTAAAGACACAGGGAAAATAGGACTCAAGTCCTGACCCATCTCTTAAGCTCTTTGTGCCTCAGTTTCCTCCCCAGTTAATGGCTCACCGGGGGTATGAGGACACCTGAGTTTATCCAGGTGGGGCTTGGAGCAGCTCCTGAACCCATCTTTTACAGTTGACCCCACATTGAGGCTGTTAAGAACCAGTCATGCAAGGCTTCTGCACAA
>NW_007736587.1:102132-104622 GCF_000696425.1 Galeopterus variegatus
GTGGAACCAAGTGGCAGGCCCAACTTTCCCACCTTCTGGCAGCGTGACCTTGGCTGGGACGCTTCGTGTAGTTGTGACTCAGTTTCTTTATCTGAAGAACAAGACACCACCCATAATTCAGCTCACATTTACTGAGCACCTGGAATGTGTGAGGCCACATGATGTGGTCAACTTAGGTTTCAAAGAGAGACTCTGTACATAAGCAGACAAATGTAGAAACAGGATGGTTTCAGGGGGAGGTCAGAGCTATGAAGAATACCTGGGCATGGTATACACCTGCACTGACTTACATCTTTTTTATTCCTCTTGGTAATATTGTGTCATTGTCTGGGTAGACATCTCGTATATTTTTGTTAGATATTTCTTGAATATTAGATTTTTGTGCTATTACGAATGCTGTATGTTTACAAAATTAATTCTTTGCTGCCAAGATATACAAGTGCCATTAGTTTAAAAATTGATCCAATGACCTGGCAAACTTGCTCATTGATTCTAATTATTTACCTGTAAATTTAAAATGCTTACATACCTATTCATATTATGTATAAGTAGTGGTAATTTTATTTCTTCTTTCCTGATTTACTTATGTTTTTATTTTTACAGACGTGACTAGAACCTCCAATACCACAGTGGATAGAATGGGGATTTCAGTGTCTTTGTCTGGCTCCATGTCTGAAAAAGAAAGTTTTCAGCATTTCAACATTAAGTGTGGTGTTTGCTGTAAATCCTTTGTAAATATCTCATGATTAAGGAAAGTCTCTTATATTTCTAGTTTGCTGAGGTATTTATTTATTTGTTATAACCTGAATAAGTGTTATTATCAATGTTTTTGCATTGAGATAATTTTATGCATTTTTCACTTTTATTCTGTTAATGTGGTGGTTTACATTGTTAAAACAATCTGTATTCCTAGAATAAACACACTTTAGTATGATCGATTATCCGTTTTTAAAAAAAAATATATTGGTGATATATTATTATTTTTGTATCTATGTTGTGCAGTCCCATCCTAAGTTTTAGTGTGAAGGTTATGCCATAAAATGAGTTGTGTTGCTTCTTTTCCTAATCTCTGGGATATTTTGAGTGATACTGGCATTATTTCTTTCTTAAATTTTTGGTAGAATATACACATAAAGAATTTGGGGGTCTAGATTTCTTTGATAAAGGTGTTTAGCTACAGATTCAATCTCTTTTATGCTTATAAGACTGTTTATATTTTCCATTTCTTTGGTTGTCAGTTTTTGCAATTGTATATTTTTGAAATTCATCCATTCTATCTACAGTTTTGAGTCTAAAGACACCAAACTGTTCATAATCTCCTCATAAGATTTTAAATATTTATAGGATCTATAGTGATTTCCCATTTTTTATCCCTGATATTACTCCTTTATGTCTTCTCTAATTTTCTTGATTAATATCACTAGATTTTTTGTTTTTATTATTTAATTCCTACTAATTATGTGACTTTCTATGACTCTTTTTCGAATTTCTTGAGATTGCTTTGCATATAGACATTTTTCAAGCCTTTCCAAGTGTTCACCTTTAAATTAAATATTTTGCACTAATCACGGCTTTATGCTGTGTCCCTAAGGTTTTGATTTGTTTTATTTTTATTACCTTTCAGTTTATAGTGTTTTCCAATGTCATCACGAGCCTTGGGTTATACAGAAATTTAATTTCCTAGCATATGGACATTTTATTGTAATCTTGTTAGTGATTTCCAGCTTAACTTCTACTTTGATCAGAGAGTAGAGTCTGTTGATCTCAGTCTTTTGAAATTTGTTGAGATCAACTTGATGGCTCAGCTGATGGGCAATTAGGGTAAAAGCTCCATGTGTGTTTGAAAATACTGCTTATTCTATAGTTGTTAGTTGTAGTATTCTCAAATGATCCTGAGCTAATCAAGTTATTTCTTTTTTCAAAATACATCCTTGTTGATATGTTTTAGATGCTTGTATCTTTTAGTTATGAAGAGAGGCATGTTTATATCTCCTTTTAGTTATTTCAAATTTTGCTTTGCATGTTTTCTGGTTGTGGTTTTAGATGGACACATATTTAGAGATTTTTAAAATTAATTAAAACTTTTTTTGTTATGACTGTTTTTCTTTATCACTTTGCCTTAAACTTATCTTTGATCTTAATGTGGATAAAACAGCTTCCTTTCAGTTAGCGTTTGCACATCAAATTACTTCCATTAATTTACTTTTTTGGTAACTTTCAGATGTGTCTTTTAGAGAGAAAATATAGTTCNATTACTCTTGGCACCACCCCCATTAACTTGGAAGATATATACTCTTTTACTATTTTTGTGCTGGTTATCTCAGAAATTATAATACGCACCCTTGAATTTTCAAAGTCTGCTTTTCCAGACAACGTGAATACCTTAGAACATTCATTTACCTCCTCCTGATTTATAGTGCACAGTTGTTCTGCATTTTAACTCTGTGTATTTCAAACCTCTCAAGACATTGTTTTATAATGTCAATATTT
>NW_007736587.1:105076-105429 GCF_000696425.1 Galeopterus variegatus
AGAGAGAGACAGGGAGACAGAGGCATGGCCGCTCCAGCAAGAATTGCAGGTGCCTGTTCTGAGCTCACACAATCTCGTGTAAATAAAAAGGGCACGACCTCAGGAGAGTGTTACAGGCCTGGAGGGGATGGAAGTTCCCAATGGGGACGTCTTCACCTGGAAATTTTCTCTGGCAGTGGAACCCTTAGGGCCTGGGGACTAGGTCGCGTGTCCTGGGGTGGCCGTGGGCATCTTCTACTATTTCTTATTTTACAGTGTGGACGGAAATCTCATGCTCTCCAAGATGCTGCAACAAATTGTCTACTCAGCCTCAGCCCCACACCCCTGCAATAACACTAATAAGATTAGAATGA
>NW_007736588.1:0-304 GCF_000696425.1 Galeopterus variegatus
TGTGGTAGGCGGGAGCCAGGCGGGCGGGGAGCAGTCGGGCTTCGCCCCGCAAGTGGGGCTGAGCTGGGCGTGACTCACAGAGTTTGCAGAGTTGGGCCGGTCCGGCGCGTTTCACTCCGTTTCTGAGCAGTTTCTGCTGGCTTTCTTGGCCTTTGTTGTCTGGGCTGCCCGTTCATTCCCACAGCCGGGCTTGGGTGCTCTCAGGAGTCCTCTTCTGTGTTGGCCCCCAAACCTCGAACCTGTTGCCGCTTGTTTGTCAATGTAGGATCATTGTTGAAAGAATTATTCACCTTTTGTTGCTCTT
>NW_007736588.1:2051-2725 GCF_000696425.1 Galeopterus variegatus
CTTCTCAGGTTCGCGCTGTCTCCTGGCACGGCCGCTCCAGACCCGTCGCCATCTTAAAAGCCTTCTGAGAATAGTCTGATCCTACAGACAGTGCATCATTCACAAAAGCCCTGATGTTGGCCAGGCTGTCACACCACCACTACCCGCTCTGTCTAAGAGCACCTCTGAAGGGCCGTTATGTCTTCTTGATGGATGAATCCTTTTATCATTATGAAGTTGCCCTCTTTATCTCTTTTATGGTTTTTAGTTTAAAGTCTATTTTATCAGATATAAGAATAGCTGCTTCAGCTCGTTTTTCATTTCTATTTGCATAGTATATCTTTTTCCATCCTTTCACTCTTAGTCTATGTGTGTCTTTATAGGTGAGGTGAGTCTCTTGAAGGCAGCATATAGTTGGGTCCTCCTTTTTAATCCAGTCAGTCAGTCTGTGTCTTTTGAGTGGGGAATTTAATCCTTTTACATTAAGAATTGTTATTGAAAAGTGTTGATGTACTCCTAGCATTTTATTGATTTTTGTTTGGATGTCTTAAGTGTCTTTTGTTCCTTTCTTTCTGATTTACTGTTTGTCTTCTGTATTTGTTGGTTTCTTGGGTTGTAGATAAACTTTTTTTTCTTTTTCTTCATCGTTAGCATTTTTATTTTACTAGTGGGTTTTGTTTTTTCTTTAGTTTTTA
>NW_007736588.1:3537-12335 GCF_000696425.1 Galeopterus variegatus
CTCTTAGTCTATGTGAGTCTTTATAGGTGAGGTTGGTCAGTCGAAGGCAGCATATCGTGGGGTCCTCCTTTTAAATCCAGTCAGCCAGTCTGTGTCTTTTGATTGGGGAATTTAATCTTTTTACATTAAGAGTTGTTATTGAAAAGTGTTGATTTACTCCTAGCATTTTATTGATTTTTGTTTGGATGTCTTAAGTGTCTTTTGTTCCTTTCTTTCTGATTTACTGTTTGTCTTCTGTATTTGTTGGTTTCTTGGGTTGTAGATAAACTCTTTTTTTTTCTCTTCATTGTTAGCCTTTTTTATCTTACTAGTAGGTTTTGATTTTTTCTTGAGTTTTTATGGCAGTGGTAGTTATTTTTCAGGTACCAAACCCAGTACTCCCTTGAGAATTTCTTTAAGGGTGGTCATGCGGTAGTGAACTCCCACAGTTTTTGTTTGTCTGAGAAATATACTATTTGCCCTTCTTTTTGAAAGGCTAGCCTTGCAGGCTACAGTATTCTTGGCTGGTAATCACTGTCTTTTAGTATTTTGAACATATCATCCCATTCCTTTCTGGCTTTTAGGGTTTGTGATGAAAAGTCTGATGTTACCCTGATTGGGGCTCCCTTATTTTGATGCTTCTCTCCTATAGCTTTTAAGATTCTCTCTTTGTCTTTGAGTTTTGCCAATTTGACTATCAAATGTCTTGGAGAAGACATTTTTGGGTTGAAAACGTTTGGGGATCTTTGAGCTTCCTGAATCTGAAAATCTGTGTCTTTTCCTGTACCTGGGAAGTTTTCTGCCACTATTTTGTTGAATATGTTTTCAGTGCAATCTCCTTTTTCCTCCCCTTCTGGAACCCCCATGACTTGGATAATTGAGTGCTTAAGGTTGTCTGATATCTCTCTTAGATTTTCTTCAATGTTTTTAATGCTTTTTTTTTTTTTTTATCTGCCTGTGTTATTTCAAACATCCCATCTTCAAGGTCAGAACTTCTCTCTTCTGCTTCTGCAAGCCTGCTGGTTAAACTCTCTGTTGTGTTTTTTATTTGGGTGAATGAATTCTTCAGCTCGGCAAGCTCTGCTACATTCTTTTTCAGGGCATTGATTTCCTTCTACATTTCCTCTTTCAGGTTCTGTATACTTTTCCTTGTTTCATCATGTTGTCTAGCTGAGTTTTCTTACATCTCATTTAGTTTCCTTAGAATTATCACTCGAAATTTCTTGTCAGACCTTTCAAGGGCTTCTTGTTCTCTAGGATCTAGAGCTTGAGAGTTATTACCCTTTGGTGGTGTACTTTCTTGATTTTTCATATTTCTGGTATCTTTCCTTTGGTGTTTAGTCATTGTGTCAAGGGATTTCACGGTCCACTGGTTCGACACTATTGTCTGGCTAAGATCTTCCAGGACTGCCAATTTGGCATGACTGCTTCATTGCCTGTGGGCAGAAGGTTCAGGCTTCTCTGGCCAGTGCCTACTCACCTGGGCTGGGCATGGGGTCTGGTGGCAGTAAGACCTACCTGCTCGGTGGCACTGGCGCCTTGCTCATTCAAGATTTTTAAAAATCTTAGCAAAGCAGGCCTATAATAGAACTTCTAAAATCTGTAAGTACATACATTTTAAAAGCTACAGAAAACGTAATACTTAACTATGGAATCTTGAAAGTTTTTCACCTAAGATCAGGAATGAAACAAGGATGTCTACTTTCAGCATTTTAGTCAACATTGTCCTGGAAGTTCTAGCCAGTGTAATAAGAAAATAAATAAATAAACAAAAGGAATAGAGATTGAAAAGAAAAATATTGCCTTCATTGACAGATAATATAAACATGTACACTGAAAAGCCAAAAGATTCTACAAATAATTAACATAAAGAGGAAGGCTAGCAGGCTTTACTACATACAACATCAATACATTTAAAAAATAATATTTTGATACACACCTGATAAACAATTACAAATGTAAATTTTAAAGCTATCTTATATAATAACATTAAAAAATATCAACTTGGGCTGGCCACTTATCTCAGCTGGTTAAAACACAGTGTTATAACACCAGGGTCAGGGTTTTGGATATGTACATATATCGACTACTTAAAATTAAAACAAAATATATGCAAGACTTTTACCTAAAACCTGAAAGGTATTATTGAGAGAAATTTTAAAGACTTAAGTAAATAAAGGTTTCTGCTATATTTTCATGAAGAAGAAGACTTGATAATTCGGAGATGCCAATTGTCCCCAAATTGATCAACAGATTCAACGAAATTCTCAGCAGGTAGAATGTGTGTGTGGGGGGGTGCATGCGTGTGTGTGTGCATGTGTGTGTGTGTGCATGTGTGTGTGCACGTGCGTGTGTGTGTAAATTGATCTACTGTTCTAATATTTATATAGAAATGAGAAGGATCAACAATAGCCAAGATAATCTTGAAGAATAAGAAAAAATGTAGAACTTATACTACCAGATATCAAGACTTATCATAAAGCTACACTAATTAAGATACTGTGGTATTGGTGAAAGAACAGATAAATAAACCTACATAACTGAACAGAAAGTCCAGAAACAAGGATGAAACTGTGTGGAGTGAGGAAAGGATGGGACCTGGTTAATTAGATATCCATATTTTAAAAAAATATCTTGACCACCCCACCTCACACTACACAAAACTCAAGTCCATGTGTATTGTAGATATAAACATAAAAGGTAAAACAATAAAGCCCTTAGAATATAACATAGGAGAATATTCTTATTATTATAAACAGAACCATAAGGAGAAAAACATGAGTAATTGTATCACAAGAATATGAAGAACTTCTGTATTTCAAAGACATTAATAGAATTAAAAGAGAAGCCACAGAGTGGAAGAAGGTATTTGTGATATATATATATATCCAGGGATGGAATCAAATCCAGAATATATCTAAAATAGAAAAAACGTCTACAAATCTATAAGTAAAATGTACTTTTCCAATAGAAAAGTAGACAAATGAGTTGAATAGACACTTGATTAAAAAGAATATGCATATGGCCAATAAACATTTGGAAAGTGATCCATTTCATGGAAAATGCTAATTAAAGCCACAATGAGACACCCACCACTGAGATCTTGGTTTCTAGACACTGTTCTCTAATGAAAGGAATCAGGGCTTCTTAGAGAAATGAGTGATTCTAAGGCTGGGACAGGGAAAACACAAAATGAGCCCCGAGTACCTTGTTGTACCAGAAAGTAAAGAAGCGTTTTAAAAATAAAAGGGTGGTGGGGGTGGCACATTAAAGGGAAATAGGAGCCACCCTGAAACAACTCCCAGTGGCCAAAGCTGAAAAAATTTGAGGAACAAATAAATAATATAGTATTGAATTGATACGGGTTATACGTTTATCTCCTCCAAAGCTTATGTGGGAGCTTGAATCCCGATGTGGCAGTGTTGGAAAGTGGGGCCATTAAGAGATGATTGGATCATGAGGACTACCGTCTCATGAATGGATTAATCCGCTTGTGGAGTAATGGTTAATGGTTTAATGGGTTATCATGGGTGTGGACTAGTGGCTTCATAAGGA
Source organism: Galeopterus variegatus (assembly GCF_000696425.1). Taxonomy (NCBI): domain Eukaryota; kingdom Metazoa; phylum Chordata; class Mammalia; order Dermoptera; family Cynocephalidae; genus Galeopterus; species Galeopterus variegatus. The sequence goes on from NW_007736588.1 coordinate 7,072, forward strand.
GAGTGAGTGTACTGTTACTCAGCCCTTGCCATGTGACTGCCTTCATCACCACAGACTCTGTCTAGAGTTCCAACAAGAAGACCCTCACCAGATGTGTCCCTGGTCCCTGGACTGCCCAGCCTCCAAAATGGTAAGAAATAAATTTCATTTCTTTAAACATTCCCCAGTTGCAGGTGTTCTGTTCTAAGTGACAGAAAACATGCTAATACATGGATTATAACCCAAAGTATAAAATTAATACACATGAATCCATACTGATAAGAATGAATGAGATGAAACAAGGCTTCCTTGTAGAAGAATTCCAAATAATACTTATAAATATCCCTCACTCCAGAGCTGGAACATAAATCTCCCCCTCACCCCATCTGAGGGTGAGCTAGACTTAGTGATTCCAAACTATAGGGCAAAGGAGCAATAGTGACTTTACAGTGGAGAAGTCACCTGATAAACATTACTTTAACCCAGCGATGAAGATTAACATTATTGGTGATGTCATGTGAATGTCATGTACTCCTTAATTACGGACTAATGAGAAAAGCACTTCACCTCTGTAATATTCTTTGCAAAAACCCTTAACTCCATTCCAGTCATGAGAAAAACATCAGACAGACCCAGGCTGGGGGACATGCTATGGGATAATTTGCCAGTACTTCTCAAGACCATCAAGGTCATAAAAACAAAGGAAAGACTGGGAAACTATCAGAGACCAAGAGAGACTGGGGAGAAATAACAACTAAATGCAATGTAGTACCCTGGAATGTCTCCTGGAACAGGAAGAAAACGATAATGGAAAAATTAATGAAATCTAAACAAAGTCTGGAGTTTACATAGTAGTAATGTACCAATATTAGTTCCTTTGCTTTGACAAAAGTACTGTAGTAATGTAAGATGTTAAAAAATGGGGAAAACTAAGTGAGGGCTACACAGCTTCTCTGTACTACCTTTGCAATATTCCTGTAAATCTAAAGTTACATACCACTTCACCCCCACAAGAACAGCTAAAATTAGAAACAACTACATAGACAATACCAAATGTTGGCAAGGATGTTGGAGCCACTAGAACTTTCAAACTCTACAAGTGGAAGAATAAATTGACACAAGCACTTTGGAAGATTCTTTGGCAGCATACTACACCTGAACATATGTGCAACTTAGGACCCAGCAATTTTCCTCTTAGACAGATGTGCAAAAGAAATGCATGCTTATGTTCATCAAAAGACCTGTGTAAAAATGTTGATAGAAGCACTATTCATAATAGCTATACACTGGGAACAACATATATATCTTTCAATAGTAGAATTGATACATAAATAAAGAATTGATACCCCATTCAAGTCTTCCAAAGCACATTTGAACTCAGATGATGGACAGCTTTCCAGGTGTCTTATTATGCTAGAGATCACCCACATCTCTTTTTGACTACCATTTATTGCGTGCTTACTGTGTACACCTGCACGGCTCATAGAATACTATACAACAATGAGACTGAGAAAATTATTGCTACACTCTAAACAACATGGATGGATTTTACAAACATAATGCCAAGCAAAAGAAGTCAAGCCTGAAACAAAAAACAAAAATATTCTGCTTGATTTAATTTATATAATAAGTAAAAGTAATCAATGCTCATAGAAGTCAGGGTAGTGGTTACATTTGAGGTGGGAGTGTATAATTGTTGGAATAAGGCCTGAGGAAAGATTTTGGGGTGATGGCAAAGTGCTGTTTCTTGATCTGGTGGCTGGTTACACCGTGTGTTCGTTTTGTAAAAATATGTCCCTCTATACCTTCAGATCTGAGCACTTTTCTCTACGTATGTTATACTTCAATAAAAACTTTTCTTAAAGCTAAAAAATGATACATACATACTTCAAACCTGTTTAATTTTAACTTAAAACATATAAATGTGCATTCATTCACCACTCTTTTGATGTAGAGCCAAGATTTTCTTTGAGAACGGGTCTGCTGACTGCAGCTCCTTGTCATCTTTCTTACATAAACCACACCCATAATGCATCATCTACAATTCCCAGCGTCAGTTTCTTTGAAGTAAAGAGAGACCTTAAAGACCCTTGTGAAGCAATCTGAGTACAGAATCTTGCTAGAATTTTATGATTTTCCCAATCCTTTCATTGTCTCATCCACACCCAATTCCATAGCAATTTTTTAGCAGTTCTCTTTAGTCTTTTCAAAGCTTTTAACTCAGCATTCATAGAAACAGTTCTCTTTTGTGCACAATTTATTTTTTAGTAATATTTGATTAAGTAATTAATAACTAAGAATTGCATAACTGGGTTTGGAACCAAACACAAATGATCACAATTGATGGACACGCAATTCTACTGATGGGAGCAGACATACGTGGGGGTCCTGGGGACTAACCCATATTTCCAGGCACTTCCCATGATGTGGGCAAGAATTTATCAAAGTATTCTGCAGAGGAAATAAGCTTCAGCTAATCCCCTACATTTGTCAAGTGGAGAGGTCCCCCATACCAATATGCATGCCCCTAAACTCCCAGCTGCTACTACTGGTCTTTCTTGGGTCATCTTTCACCTGGACCACTATGGAGATCCCTTAATGATTTTCCACATGGGTACCATATTTTCTTTAAAGTACAAATCATACACATGTTCTTGCTCAAAACTCTTTAAATTTAGAGTGCCTGACATACCGTGTGTGCTCAGTAAATGCATGCTGAATGAGCGAATGACTAAACAAATGGACATATGAGTGTTCGGTTCCTCCAGGACAAAGTTCCAGCTCTTTGGTCTGTCCCACTAGACTATCCATGGTCAGTTCCTGCTCACCTTTCCAGGCATCTCATCTTCCATCTCCTCACCGTACCCTGTGCTATAGTCCCACTGAGCCCCTTGTGATTGCCAGTCCACGTGGCTTTACACATGCTGGTCCTCTGCTTGAAGTGCTCTTTTTCATTGCCTCCCGTGTAGGTGCCTTTGTAAGATTCAACCATTCCCTCATCCTCAAAGCTGTCCCTGCTGCATCCTGGTGGAGTTTAGCAGTAGCTCTCCTATTCTATATATACAAGTAGATCTTCTGCTTTACAAATTCTGTTGTAATTCCCTGTCAGATGCCTGTGCTTCCCATAGACAGTGCAACAGAGAGATCTGAGGGCTGAAATTCAATCCCTTTTTTTGGCTTCACGACCTCAATTGTCTAGCTTGGCTTTGGCATATAGTTGGTGCTTAACAAAAGCGTGAAGGCAGGAGTTGTCTGGCCTGAGTTCAAATCCTGGCTCTTCCACTTGATAGCTGTGGAGCCTTGGGCAGATTATTTTCCAACCCTGTTTCCTGTACACTAGGAGCGATGATACCACTTTACAGTATTCCCATGAAAATTGATTGAGATCTCCTATGTAAAGAGCCTGGCACACGAAAAGTACCCAATAAGCAGGACCTAAAAGCATTTGGGCTGTCCACTCTCAAGGTCTAGACAACTGTCCACCTATGTCCAGTTCAAACAGAAGTATATTTGTTGAACAAATTGATGATGCTGTTCTGTCCTTCCTGCCATCCTTTGTCCTACTCTCCTCTGTGCCCTTACCACCATATCCAGGCCCCATCTCTGTGGGTAATTTGAAATTAAAATCCCAAAGTTATTTTTCATAAGTGAGAACAATCACTCTTGGGTCTGCTGGCACAGCATCTTGACAGGGGGCTGGCAACAGCCAGCTCACTGTGAGCCCTGCCAGGGGACTGTGCACATGCTTCTAAGAATAACTCAGTGTCCAAGAATTCCGCCTGTTCTATCACAAGCTGGGGCCAGCCAGCAGCTGGTCTGCATTAGCATCGAGGGCGATGGTATTTATTCCACTTTACTATAGCGAGGATGATGCCCCTCCCTCCCTTATACTGCTCCCACTCTGGGCTGCCATTGAACAAGCAGAGTCTTCATTTAACAGTCTTGAAAGCACCAGGAAGGGGTCCTACTATAGCGAGGATGATGCCCCTCCCTCCCTTATACTGCTCCCACTCTGGGCTGCCATTGAGCAAGCAGAGTCTTCATTTAACAGTCTTGAAAGCACCAGGAAGGGGTCTGGTTAGAGGTAAACGTCAGAGTAGATGAAGTTTGCCTTCTGGGTCCTTTCATCCTCACGTCTGGGCCATTCATCACACTTGGTATCATCCTGAGTCCCCCAGTGATCTAAGTACACAGGAATAGCCCATCAAAACCTGACATCACAGAAGCAGTGTATGTGTGGGATTAGTCCTGACCTTCTTTCCTTCCTTCCTTCATTCATTTTTATACAGAATTATTGAAGACTAAAGCTAAAGGGGGCCCAGGAGATCGGGTCCTTTCATCCTCACGTCTGGGCCATTCATCACACTTGGTATCATCCTGAGTCCCCCAGTTATCTAAGTACACAGGAATAGCCCATCAAAACCTGACATCACAGAAGCAGTGTATGTGTGGGATTAGTCCTGACCTTCTCTCCTTCCTTCCTTCATTCATTTTTATACAGAATTATTGAAGACTAAAGCTAAAGGGGGCCCAGGAGATCGTTTAAGGAGGCAGTTTGGTCTATAGTGGTTCTCAGGGAAGAAGGCGTGGTGCCACTCTCCTGGGGACATTTGGAAATGTCTGACAGCATTTATTTTGGTGGTGTCAGCAACAGAAGAGCACTCCTGGCATTTAGTGGTCAAGAACCATGGTTATGAAATATCCTACAATGCACAGAACATTTGTACATGATATGATAAAGAATTGTCCAGCTAAAAAGTGTCAATAGCGTCCCTCTTGAGAAACAGTGCTAGAGTGGAGCGTGCCATCCTGTACCCATCCATTCCCTTCTTACTCCATAGTGTATTGCTTATGAGCACAAGCTTCCTCATTCCTGGCCTCTACATATCTTGTCTTCAAATATCTCAAATAGATTTGATTCATGGTAAGATGAGAGAAAAAGACCATGGGCCATGGAGTCAAAAAAGACAAGGGCAAATGTTCTGTTTCTGCCAATGTAGTTGTGGAAACTTGACAGAGTTCATGCTTCTCAGAATACCAGCGTCCTCATCTGTGCAATGGTGCTCATGATATCTATGTTATAAGATGGTTGTGAGCATGGCTGCCGTATTGCACAATTCCTGGAACTGAGTAACATGGCCCAGCGGTGAGAATTAAATCAGAGAGAGGGTTTACATAGAGTACTGGATGCATAGTAGATGTTGAATACAGTGAAAATTTTACATGAAAGTGCCTTGTACTCTGCCTGCTGTGTAGTAGATTATGTCAATGTTACCCATTCGCTC
>NW_007736588.1:12709-14535 GCF_000696425.1 Galeopterus variegatus
TCCTCATCTGTGCAATGGTGCTCATGATATCTATGTTATAAGATGGTTGTGAGCATGGCTGCCGTATTGCACAATTCCTGGAACTGAGTAACATGGCCCAGCGGTGAGAATTAAATCAGAGAGAGGGTTTACATAGAGTACTGGATGCATAGTAGATGTTGAATACAGTGAAAATTTTACATGAAAGTGCCTTGTACTCTGCCTGCTGTGTAGTAGATTATGTCAATGTTACCCATTCGCTCCCATAGATGTCATGTAACTCGCTGAAGGTCATCTATGATTCATTGAATAAAGGCTATATATCTAGCTCTGTGCTAGATGGTTGGTGAGGTGGCAGGAAGGGTGTTCATAAAAAAGACATTGCCCCCTACTCTTAAAGAATTTAAAAATTGGAGGTTCTGATAAGACCTATATGTATATATGTGATTGTACAGATGAGTATAAGATGGGTATAAAGGTATGTTAGTCTATAAAGATTTGCTGCCTACCTCCTCTGCACCCTACCTCCCACTATCCCCAAAAGAATGACCTTTTGAATACTTGGCTCGTTACCAGGACTTTGTTGTACTGATAGAGTGAGTAGACAGAAGGATGGAAGAAGCCAAATTGCTCTAAATAAGACAGGATGGAGTAGGAGGGGGAGAAAGGAGGAAGGAGCCATCACAGAAAGTGAGAAGGAATGAGGGGGAGAAAATGAGAAGTTTCCTTCTGGAGGGCTGGGACCTTGGGACAAGAGATCCTGTACATTTTGCTGGAGTGCTTCTTTACATGGAAACTGTCATCAGGGTAGTCCCATTGTCAGACTCTGAGATATAGTCAGGAATAGCTAGAACTTCCAGAACATTCTTCCCAAAGATTTTGACAAAGTCTTGGTGCAGTCATCCAGTCTGGCTTCTTGCTTCCCCTCACCCATGCTTTTGGATTTATACTACGTCAACCCAGCTATAAAACCCAGCCCTTAATTCAATCCCCTCCAAAACCTGACTGCTCAAAGCTCTTATGAGAGTGTCAGACTTTCCTTAAGGGGTGGAGAAGCAGAGAAAAGGGATGACATCAACAAAGCACAATAAACTTCACAATGAACATCAGACACTCCTCTTTTTAAAGGCCCTTCACCACAGGGAAGTTTCTCTGCACTGCTCCCTGCTTCAGCTGATCTCACTGGTTCCTCCCTTTCCTCCTGCCCATCCCTTCCCATCACCTCTCTTCTTTTCTCTGCCCACCTTCCCAGAAGCAGAAAACAAAGGACTCTTTTTTCCTCGAGCTGACAACTGAGCCATCTGTCCTTGTCCCTTTGAGTCCACCAAAACTCATGCCTTTTGGGCTTGCCTGTCCCCTCAATGGACAAATCAAGGTGTTTTTACTTAAAGCTGTTCCCTCCCTAAAACAATGAAGTTAGAGACTTTTCACCTCATTTTGCCATCTGCAACTTAAATAATTCCAAATAAAGCATTATGAAAATTCAGAGAGCTAGTCTGGGAGGATTTCCTGGACATGTTTGACTTCATGTAGGCCCTTGAAGGATAGATGGGATTTGGAGAGAATCAGAGAGAGAATCCAGTGGTATCACAATGTAAATAAAAGTGTGGAAGCTGCATTGGCACGGAGCATACGAGGGAGAGTGAAGAACTTGTTCTAGCTGAAGCCAACAATGCATTGGCTAGTAGCAGAAATGTGAGAGTTAAGGTAGAATCATGAAAGGAAGACTCTGAAAGTGTCAGGTTAAGAAGGTGACCAAACCTGATCACACCTTTGGGATAGCCAGTCTACTTTATTTTTATCGTTTTGTTTCTTTTTTCTTTTTTCTTTTTTTTTTTTTTTTTTTT
>NW_007736588.1:15087-18720 GCF_000696425.1 Galeopterus variegatus
TTTTTTTTTTTTTTTTTTTTTTTTTTTTTTTTTTTTTTTTTTTTTTTTTTTGGTTTTTTGTCTTGTTTTGCTTGAGAAAATTATATCAATGACCCTTTCCGATATGTGTGATGGTTAATTTTATATGCCAACTTGACTGGGCCACAGAGTGCCCAAATATCTAGCTAGACATTATTTCTGGGTGTATCTGTGAGGGTGTTTCTGAAAGAGATTAGCATTTTAATTGGTAGACTGGGTAAAAACAACCCACCCTCACCAGTGTGGGTGGGCACCATCTAATCTGTTGAAGGCCTGAATAGAACAAAAAGGCAGAGGAAGGGTGAATTTTCTATTTCTTTTCTTGAGATGTGACATCCATCTTCTCCTAGCCTCAGACTCAGAGCTTGGGCCTTCAGATTCCAGTCCTTATACCAGCACCCCCCACCCCCCACCCTCTGCCAGTTCTCAGGCCTTTGGACTTGTACTGAATTACACCACTGGCTTTTCCTGGTTCTCCAGCTTTCAGACGGCAGATGGTAGGACTTCTCAACCTCCATAATTCAAGTGAACCAATTCCCATTACATATATTGGTTTTGTTTCTCTGGAGAACCCTAACTAATGCAATATGCAACAGTAAAGCAAGAGCATCTTGAAGAAAGACAGAAATCCAATAGATTAAGTACATCTAATTTAAACAAACAAGCTAAATACCAGTTTGATTATGGTCAGAGCCTCCCAAAGCTATGCCTCTGTGAACACTATTGATTTTTGGAGTAGAAAATTTTCTTATCTATATGGATTTAGTTTTTTATATAGCTAAACGTGTTTATTCTTTTGGGGTTGGTTATGTTTTTCTTCAAACAGTTGTTTTCAGGAGAATCAGAATTCAAATCAACAGGTGCTAGGGAGGCACTGGCAAAGGTGCACTTCTGCTCCCCTCACAGGACAAGAGACAACAAAAAAGAGCTGGATTGCATTCGGTGCAGCTCAATGTGGACCTGCTGCTACTGTCCCACTGTGCTATTTATTCAAGGCTGAAAAACCCACACTTTGGGAAATGGACTGATATGTCAAGTATTATGTATTAGGGACCTTAGGCTATTGAAGGACAAAGGACAAAGTCACGTCTAGCGTAGGAAGTGGGTCTCCCCTGAAGGGAATGAGTCTTCGTATTTTTTACCATGCTAGGAATAAGCAGGAGCTGAGATAAGAAATTAGAGTCTAAGTCTGGGATGGGGGGGTGACTTACTCTTTTATCTCTCTGGGTCTTATGATAACTAAGGTCTGGACCTAGAGAGGCGTGCATGCTAGGGGACACTTCTGTTGGCAACAGGTAAGATAGATGGGAGTAAGAGAAGACGTACCCTTCAGAGACCCCTAGAAAATGGTCCTCTGAGCATAATCCTATGTAGTAGTAAGTATAAGTTTTCCTCATCCTTGTAGTTCTCTTCCATCATGTCCAAATATCCAGTAGAACCTTGCCAAAAGACATAGCCTAATCTTCACCATCACTGTACGTAAAGGATGGAAGATTCTGGATCCATACTTCCTTACAGGAGGGAATGGCAGCAGCTTCAAAGAGAGCTTTCCTGAGCTAGTTAAAGAGGCAACGAGTAGCAAGAAATGGCCCATGGAAAAAAGAGAAAAAAAGAGCAGCAGTCCTGGAGCCAGAGGAGACAAGCAGCAACTGGATGGATGTGTGGAATGGACCAGAATTCCCACAAGGAAGCCCAGACTCAACTGGGGAGAGAAACCTGCAGGAGCTTGAGTCATGTGACAACCTCACACATGGTGCATTCTAGTAAATGTTCTTGTGTTCCTCAGCGAAAACGAGATGACTGTCATTCGTCACTTCAATTTGCAGTTTTGAAGTTCATCAAAACAGCCTTATTGTTCCCACAGCATGACTTCACAGTACTTAATGTAATAACATGGAACTTACAAAATACATTCATCCTAAGCAAATATTGCTTATGTTCATTTATTTTAATATTTGAAGGCTCTTCATAAAAATTATGCCTAATAAAAGGATTCCTGAAGTCTACTACTATGTGAGCACCTGGATTCAGCTATGCCTGAAGCCAGTAACCCTGTACTTTTTACTATTAGGTGTACATCATTAGGACTATTAGTTATCAGGCTACAGGTGTGCTTGCTGATCTAGGAAAGATGGTCTCCACATTGTACTCTTCTCAGACACTTTTTCTGAAAAGAGTGCAGAAAACATTAGTGCACACATTGTTTCCTGGGGGACTGAGAGAACAGCTCAAACCTCGTGGAACAAATACAGATACAACAGATGCCGCGGCCTTGGGCCCACCATCCATTCTGCTTCTGCCCACTTCCTGAAGAAGGAAACTGGACATTGCCTGTTTTAAAGGGTATACAGCACTTATTCAGGATTTTTCTCTCGTGACCCAGCATGGATATAGGAAGAAAGAATGCTGATCACATTGCCAAAGGATCTGGGGTCTACGTCGTGCTCTGTCTTGCTCTCTGGGCTAGGACCACGGAAACTTTTTTGTGTTCAAGCAACATTTACCATGCATGGTATATGTGTCAGGTTCTACAATGATTGAGTTTCTTTGATTTTTCTCATTGAAAGTGACCAAAATTCAGATGAACTAGGTTAAGCCAAAGAGTGGAGAAGGATGTTTATGGACTCTGGGAATCTTAGGAAACATTTCCGGAAAATCAAGTTGTATGTAGATGAATGACTGAATTGATGGGGAAATGCTCCAGTCATTTCCTGAAGATCTGGAAACCCTTAGGGAATGGGGGTTCTCTAGCTATGGCTTTAAACATCAAGAGATGAACAATGCTTCATAAAACAGCATGTCTCGTCTGCTTACACTCTTATCCACCTCTCCCTACCATATCCTGGACTATCTGCAGGCTAGACTGGGGAGGAAAAGTACAGAGGCCTGTTTGAGCATAACATGGCCTAGGAGATGTGGACCATCCTAACATGGGATATGAGTTTGAAATACAATGTCGGAATCAGATTGTTAATTCATCCTACTGGAAATGGGAATCATTAAAGGTAGAAAATACTCATTTATACAACAATATATGTATATTTATTAAGCACATAGTACATACAAGGCCCTCTACTAAAGAAACAATAAATAAGGCACTGTCCCTGAGCTCGAGAGAATTGCCATCTAATATGGCAGTTAAAAGATGAATATAAAAACATCTAGAACAGCACTATGCAAGAGAAATATAATATGAGCCATAAAATGTAAACTTAAAATTTTGTAGTAGCCATGTCACAAAAAAAAAGAAACAGGTGAGTTTCATTTGAATAATATATTTTATTTAACTCAATATATGCAAAATACTTTTCAACATGTAATCACTACAAAGACATTATTGACAAGATATTTTACATATTTTTTTTCTTAACAAGCCTTCAAAACCCATTGTGTATTTTACATCTCAGTTCGAACTAGCCCCCATTTCAGGTGCTCCATAGCCACAGGTGGAGGTTAATGGCTATGGTACTGGGAAGCACAAACCTTGAAGACATTAGTAAGAGAATCACTATAGTTCTTACACTTCCGTGGAGAGAAAGTAAAGCGATTGCCTGTCTTTCTTAACACACAGTATCCATTTCAACTCTTTTCCTTGAATGGTACCTCGATTTTCCT
>NW_007736588.1:18864-48188 GCF_000696425.1 Galeopterus variegatus
TAACAAGCCTTCAAAACCCATTGTGTATTTTACATCTCAGTTCGAACTAGCCCCCATTTCAGGTGCTCCATAGCCACAGGTGGAGGTTAATGGCTACGGTACTGGCAAGCACGAACCTTGAAGACATTAGTAAGAGAATCACTACAGTTCTTACACTTCCGTGGAGAGAAAGTAAAGCGATTGCCTGTCTTTCTTAACACACAGTATCCATTTCAACTCTTTTCCTTGAATGGTACCTCGATTTTCCTCTCTACTTAACCTGTATGCATTTTCCTGTCTTCCTGTCTTCCACTTAACCTGTATGCATTTTGGGTGGAGTTGTTACCATGCCAGATCCACAGGTAGCTACTGAGGTCATCATATGACTCTGACCAGGTTGAGTGATTCAGGGGTGGACATATAACCCAGAGTCATTAAAATACAATGACTCTTTTGTTCAGATTTCGGGGGGGGCAGGGGGGAACACATCCTCATTTCTGCAGGACTTGAACCTGGTACAACCTGAGCCTGAAGTGCCAGAGTCACCACAGAGAGCCTGAGAATGAAGCCACAATGTTGGAAGGCAGAGAGAGTTGAAGAGAAATTCCATTCTCGTGGCATCAAACAAGCTCCTAGAGAATGACTGAGCTTTTTAGTTACATGGATTAATAGACTCTTTATTCAAGCCAGTTTGAGTTTGGGAATTTTCTAAAAAGAGTCCTGATATAAGAGGGATCTTCTGCTCCATTACCCAAAAGTAGGTACTATAGAGTGATTTTTTTTTCTAGTTTCTCCCTCCACTCATGTATCTTCTACCTGAGAAAAGAAGTAACTTAACTGGTGATACCAGTGGATCCTGACATCCATTTGGCTACATGTATCATGAGGCAGTGTCACTACACTGAATAACAAGGGGACCTGTTTGTCAGTCTTACTTGTCTTTTGCTTTCTTGGATCACAAAAATAGCCAGGAATCTGCTCTCTCTGTAGCAGCTTCTCTCCCTGCAAATGGGTGGCTGATTCATGTCAGCCCTGGGGGATCCACGTCTTAGGCTTGCCTTCAGGATGGTTCCTGATGCATATCAGCAACACGTTCACCATTGTGACATATTACCCCAGTTTCCCCAAGAGGATCAGGCATTGGTGCTAAGCAATGTACTTTTATAAAAAGGAGATTAAATCAACATCTTATAAGAAAAACTCTCCATCCTTCTCTGAGTCATTTGCCTGTGAAAAATTCTCAACAAGTTTAATTAAATGTTTTAATATCTAAACTTCACCATTCATTCATCAAACATTAAGAGAGTACCTAATATATGTAGGACATGGTAATAGTCACTGGAGGTACAAAGATGAATATGTTATTGAACTCAGGAAGACAGTGTCTAGTTTATGACAATGTTTTTAAAAGGAAATACATGTAATGAGAGAGATAAGAAGAGGGAGGAAACATTGAGAAATGACATTCAGGAGTCAGGAGTGGTATTTACATTAAATGGAAATGGAAATGGATTAAGGAGTCTAATCAAAAGGTAGAGACTTGCAAAATGGATGGAAATAAATGATCTGCTCACATGCTATATAAAAGAAGCACACTTTAAATTCAAAGACACAAATAGATTGAAGTAAAATGATGGAAAAAGAAATACAACACAAACTACCCAAAAGAGACCTGGAGTGTCTATACTAATATCAGACAAAATAGACTTGAAGACAAAAATTGTTACTAGAAACAAAGAAGAGCATTTTATAATGGTAAAAGGGACAATCCATCAGTAAAACATAACAATTATGAATGTATATGCATATAATAAACATGAAGTGAAAACTGACAGCATTGAAGGGAAAAATAGGCCATTCAACAATAGTAGTTGAAGGCTTCAATATTCCCCTTTCAATAATTGATAGAATGTCAATTTTTTTTTTTTTTGTCTTTTTCCGTGTCCGGCAATGGATCGCAACCCTCAGTGTTGCCCCCGTACCGGACCGGGGACCGGCAACGGGATCGCAACCCTCGGCGTCGCTCCCGCACCTCGCTCAGCCAGTGAGCGGGAACCGGTCCGTATGTGGGATCTGAACCCTCGGGCGGGAGCGCCGCCGCGCTTCCCAAGCGGTGCACTATCCAGTGCGCCACCGGGCCGGCCCCTGATAGAATGTCAATTTTTGATGACCCATTTCAATAATAAGCCAAATCAACAAAGAAATAAAAGACTTGAACCAACTAGATCTAACAGACATCTATAGAACACTCTAGGAGAATACATATTCTTCTCAAATGCACATGGAACATTCTCTAGGATAAGCTACATGTTAGACCACAAAATAAGCCTCAGTAAATTCAAAAGGTGTCTAACAACCATGGAAAGAAATTAGAAATCAATAACAGAAGTAAGTTTCAGATATTCAAAAATATGTGGTAATTGACCAATAATTTCCTAAGTGAAAATTGGGTCAAAGAAGAAATCAAAAGGGAAATTAGAAAATATTTTGAGATGAATAAAAACAAAACACAACATACCAAACCTTATGGGATGCAGCCAAAGCAATGTTGAGAGCGAAATTTATAGCTGTAAGTACCTATATTTTAAAAAGAAAAAAAGACTTTAAATCAATAACCTAAACTTCCAAATTAAGAAACTAAAACAAGAAGAACAAATGAAACCCAAAACAAGAAGAAGGAAAATAATATAGAGTGGAAATGAATGAAATAGAAAATAATAGGGAAAATCAGTAAAACCAAAAGTTGGTTCTTTGAAAAGATAAAAGAGAAAAAAAAAATGACAAACCTGTAGCTGGACTGACCATGATAAAGAGAGAATATTCAAATTACTAAAATCAGGAATGAAAGAAGTGACATCATTACCTACCTATCAGAAATAAAAAGAATTCTAAGGTAATAACGTGAACAAAACAAATTAGATATCCTAGATGAAATGAACCAATTTCTAGAAAGACACAAAATACAGAAACTGACTCAAGAAGAAATAGAAAATCTGAATATACTTGTAACAACTTAAGAGATTGAATTAATAATCAAAAAAGCCCCACCTTGAAAAGTCCAGGCCCAGATAGCATCACAGGTGAATTCTACCTAACACATACTAAGAATTAACATCAATCCTTCACAAATTCATCTAAAAAATAGAAGAGGAGAAAACACTTCTCAACTCATTTTACGGGGCCAGTATACCCTAATACCAAAAATCAGACAAAGGTGTCACAAGAAGAGAAAACTACAGACCAGTATCCCTTGTGTATATAGACAGAAAAATTCTCAAAAAACACTAGTGAACTGAATCCATCATAATATAAAAAGAATTACACATCATAATCAAGTGGGCTTTATCTAAGGAATATAAGACTATTTCATAATACAAAATCAACATATAAAAATCAGTCAATGTGATATACTATATTAATAGAATAAAAGAGAAAAACACACGCTCATCTCAATAGACACAGAAAAAAGGCATTTGACAAAACCCAATACCTTTTTGTGATAAAAACGCTCAACAAACTAGGAATAGAAGTAACTTCCTCAACTTCATAAAGCTCATCTATGAAAAACCCACAGCTAACATCATACTTAATGGTGAAAATTTTAATGCTTTTCACCTAAGATCAGGAAAAAGACAAGCATGTCAGTTCCCACCATTTATATTCAACACTGCACTGGATGTTCTAGCTAGGGCAATTAGACAAGAAAAAAAAGCATGCATATTAAGAAGGGGAGAAGTAAAAGTATTTCTACTCACAGATGACATGATCTCACAGATAGAAAATCCCAAGGAATGCAATAAAAAACTATTAGAACTAATTAATAGTTCAGCAAAATTGCATAATATAAAATCAATATTAAAAAATATCAATATACAAAAAATAAATTGTATTTCTATACATTTTCAATAAACAGTTCAAGAATGAAATTAAGAAAACAATTCCATGGCATCGAAACATAAAATACTTAGAAATAAATAAACAGAAATGCAAGCCTGTACATGGAAAACTATAAAACATTTCTGAAACAAATTAAAGAAGACCTAAGTAAATGGGAATACATCCCGTGTTCATAGATTGGAAGACCTAAAATTGCTAAGGTGATAATACTGTCCAAATAGATTTACAGATTCAGTGAAATCCCTATCAAAATCTCAAATGCCCATTTTGCAGAAATTGACGAGCTGATGCTAAAATTCATATGTAAATGCAAGGAAGCCAAAATAGACAAAATAATCTTGAAAAAAAGAACAAAGCTAAAATACTCGCACTTCCTGATTTCAATATTTACTTTAAATCTACAGTAATCAAGACAGCATACTACTAGCATAATGAGTATAAATAATGATTCTACATTATACTCCATTGAGTATAGAAATAAATCCATACATGTATGGTCAACTGATTTTTGACAAGAATGTCAAGAAAATTCAATGGGGAAAGAATACTTTTTTCAACAAATGGTGCTGGGATAACTGGATATCCATGTGCAAAATCATGTAGTTCCCTACCTTAGACCATAAACATAAATGAACTCAGAATGGATCACAGATCTCAATGTAAGAGCTAAAACTATTTCTTAAACTATAAAATTCCTTCAAGAGAAGATCTTCATGACCTAGGATTAGGCAATGGTTTCTTAAACATGCCACCAAAAACACACCCAAAAAAAAATTAAAATACTTTGTGCTTCAAGGGATGTTATCAAGCAAGCAAAATGAAAAACCATAGAATGGGGGAAAATATTCTCAAATCATGTATCTGAAAAGGGAATTGTATTCAAAACTTTTTAAATTACAATTTAACAATAAAAGGCTACTCAATTTAAAAATGTGCAAAGAATTTGAATGGGTATTTTTCCAAGGGAGGTATGCAAATGGCCAATAATCACATTAAAAGATGCTCAAAATCATTAGTCATCAAGGAAATGCAAAACAAAACCACAAGACACCACTCCATGCCCACTAGGGTAGATATCATAAAAAAGACAGTCAATAATAAATGTTGGTAAAGATGTGGAGAAATTGGAACTCTCATATATTGTTGGTGAGAATATAAAATAGTGCAACCACTTTTCAAAGCAGTTTGGCAGTTCTTCAAAAACTTAAACATAGTGTTATAACCTACAATTCCACTTCTAGGTTTATGTCGAAAAGAACCGAAAACATGTTCACACAAAAACGTGTACGTGAATGCTCATAGCATAATTATTCATAATAACCCCAAAGTGGAAACAACCCAAATATCTATCAACTGATGAATGGGTACACAAAATGTGGTATATCCATACAATGGAATATTGTTCAGCCGTAAGAAGGAATGAAGTACTGGTACATGTTATAGCAATATTGGTTAATTAGTAATATAGTAATGTTGATTACTTGTATGGTTGAGTAACATATCAACTTGAAAGCATTATGTTAAGTAAAAGAAGTCAGTCACAAAAGACCACATATTGTATGATTCCATTTATATGAAGTGTCCACAATAGGCAAAGCTGTACAGACAGAAAATAAAATAGTTTGTCTCACCTTCAAGAGAAGACAGAGAAGATGAGAGTCAGTGCTGATAGGTACAGTGTTTCTATTTCAGTTGATGAAAATAATCTGGAATTAGATAGTGGTGGTGGGTGCACAACTGAATAACTAAAAACCACAGAAATGTTCACTTTAAAAGGGTGAACATTATTGTATGTGAATTGCATCTCAATCAAACCATTATTTAAAAAAAAAGACTTCAAAGGCTCAAGGAAGACTTTCTGGAAAAGGTACCCTAATATTGATCTCAATAGGGGAAAAAAGGTCTATTATAACCAACCAATTCTCATTTAGTAAGGAATTCTCAGTGTAAGTTTACAAGCACTAAAGTTAAGTATTACAGAAATCCAAAAACATTAGCATACTCATACTCTAGAAGCTTATAATTTATTTGGTGACACACTGGCATCAGTGTAAGTTTACAAGCACTAAAGTTAAGTATTACAGA
The DNA here is from genome assembly GCF_000696425.1 of Galeopterus variegatus. NCBI lineage: Eukaryota > Metazoa > Chordata > Mammalia > Dermoptera > Cynocephalidae > Galeopterus > Galeopterus variegatus. The sequence goes on from NW_007736588.1 coordinate 24,826, forward strand.
AGTCCAAAAACATTAGCATACTCATACTCTAGAAGCTTATAATTTATTTGGTGACACACTGGCAGGAAATAAAAGAACATAGATTACTTAAAACTTGCTAAGTTCCTACCATATTAAGTTCTTTTTCTTAACCTATATATTATATTTTCATTTAAGTCTCACAACATCCGCATTTTTGAAAAATAAGAATGTGAAACTTAGAAAAGTTGGTTGGATTTCCAAAGACTATTCAACTACAAGACGGAACACTGGGGTTTGAACAAAGGTCTGCAACCAACATGTAGCCAGATGAACAGTGTCAGGTCTCATGAATCTGGGATGATGAACTTGATGATTTCTCTTAACTTTCTCCTGTGTGTAGTAACTGATTACTGTCCCAATCCTTTTCCCGAGACATCTGGTAGACCACAGCAGAGACCCGTTGTACCAGTAAGCTGTGTAGTGGCCTTCAATAAAAACAACCCAAGACATTCCAGACATAGTATACCAAACCCTTTCTTCCTGACACATGGATATACTTGGCCCCACCCCTGTACAAATGGCCTATTTCTTAAATATAATTGTTTGCTCTTGTATAGTTACAACTTTTGTGTTTCCAGCAGAGACGTCATGCCTTCTGATTCCGATCCCATTTCAGTTATGAGTCAAGGGACCCTGCCTGGTGTTCAGTACACCAAACAGTAACTAAAATAAATATCCTGGAAGCCAGAATCCTAGGGCTGTCTCCCCCTCGGGAGGTTGTGACGTTTCCGTTGTCAGTGTATATTTCCTTTTCAAGACAAGGCAAGCTATGTATGTGCTAAGTAGGAATGTTACAGGATCCACCCCCCACCGGTGCTAAAAGGAAAGTACAGGTTGAATATAAGAGAAAAAAATGGTGCCAGAAAGAAAGAAGAGCCAAACTAAATTTGGCATTTCACCTTTCATTTCCCCCAAATGCTGCCTGTCCACAATCCCAGCTCAGTGTCAGATGTTTCGTATGTTTTCATTGTTGCTTCCCCTCGCCCAGCTCCAAATCCCAGAAAGAAGGGTGGGGGCTCAATGCCATCCAGATGTGTTTATCCCCTCTTGCCTGGATAAAAGACTCCTTTCAAGTATTGTGCGTATCCTCCAGGCTGAATGGCTGCACGTTTCGGAATGCCGCATGGCAGCTAGGTCAGGACCACTCCTTTGCTGTCCTTTTCATGTCAAACCCAAGCTTTTGTTCTCTGTTGCTAAGGTTGACAGATGTGTTCTCAGGCAGCCACACGCTGAAAACACGTGGCACCCTGAAGCCCCTGGGCTTCTGGAGCAAAGCAAGGCCAATGACGTTCATGAGACGATTCCACAATTTTTTCCCCAAGAGTCTCCCAGATCCCACTGGGAGGAGAGAAGGTGAGGTGAGAATGATGCAGGGTGGGCCGCGTTCGGGAGCAAGTGGAGGGAAGGGGAGCTTTGGTGAGAGCCCATCTCCTCTCGAATCTGGTCTCGGGGGGGGGTCCTGGGTTACAATATTCAGCTGCAGCAGAGGCTTGCCACACCACGTGCTATTCAACTCAATTTCCTGTGCGCTCAGGCAGGTGAACACCTCTCCCTCCCTGCCTTCTTTCCTTCCTCCTTCCGTGCTCTCTGCTTCTCTCCTTCCCCCCCCTTCTGTTCTTCTCCCACTTCTTCCCTCCTTTTTCCTTTCTTCCTTCCTTCTTTGTTTCTTCTTATCTGTCTTTCTTTTCTATCCTCTCTCAATGCCTTTTTATTTCTTTCCTCCCTTATACTTTCTCTCTCATACTTTCCTGTCTTCATTTTCTGCTCTTGCTCCCCTGTCTGTCTCTTTTTCTCCCACACATATCTCCCTTCTCCCCCCGCTCTCTCTCTCCCAGCTTTCCTCAACAGTTTTAGTGGAGCTCTGTTGTTTTTCGCTGTCCAACACCTATTCCACCTTCTTTTAGTAACAGCACCTTGATTTTCCTTGGGAAACCAATCTCCCCATTTTCATAATCCATCTGGTTTGAGTAGTACTGACATCCCCCCATCCTGGTCTGGGGACTCAGACTGGGGCAGTCTATGCCAGTCAAATTCAAGTCTAAAACTTTGGTTGTAGCTACCTCACACAAAGGAGAGGTGTGCCCTGATTGTTCAGAGAAAGCCAGACTTGCCTTTTTCTCCCTCTTAAAATCAATTCAACCCAATCCCACACCCGGCAGAAATAGATAAGGCATGGCCCCACCCTCAAGGACACCATCCCATGTACTCACCATCCTAGTTGATAAGATCCTCAATAAGAAAGGTTTTTATTATCCTCATCCTACAGACCAGGAAGCTGAGCCTGAGAGAGATAAAATGACTTGCAGAAAACTCAGGGCAGGGCCAGAATTTGAACCCTGGTCCAAAAGCTTCAAAGCCGATGTAACTCCATGCTGAACATTAGCTTCCTGATGAGGGTCGTATTCTCAAAGCCAATGTCCCCTTCTAAGGAGCAAGGTCCATATAGAAAAAATAACCATTTCTTTCTGTGCTTGATCATAGACACTATTCTTGAATCACTGACTCTCATGCCTAGAAGGTACGTTACAGAATATCTGGACCAACAGTGTCATCTTACAGTTGAAGAATTTGAGTCCTGGAGAGTTGGCACCCTTACCAAAGGTGCCACAGCTGTCTATGGCACAGCCACCATCAAACCTAGGGCTCTGACTCCTGTACTGCTCCAGCCTGCTGTTTCTATTTTGGGTTGAGGCTACATAAACCAGTGATACTCCCTATGAGTTCTGGAACCAGACAGTCTTCGGTTCAAATGTTGGCCATGCTACATTTACGCCATGTGACACTAGCCTCCCTCTGTATTACTTGTCCTTATGCACACTTGGGCATAATCGTAGTACCTGTCATGAGAAGCAAAGGAGGTGATGTTCTGTAGTGACCAGTACGGCGCCTGGCACACAGTAACTCTCTGGCAAACACCACTGCTGTTACTATCATGCAAGCACAAGCCACTCACCTCTCAGCTAACGTGTCTTAAACAAGAGAGACCAGGGCATCAGGGAAAAGGGCTACCATTAAATCAGCATAGAAAACACCAGCATTTCCCCCACCCCATCTCAAGCTGAGAGTGATGAATAGACCTGGAGATCATATCATATCTCAGAGAAGGAATTCTAAACAAGGAGACCCAGAGCACAGAGCACTGGAGTCTCCCAGCTGCTGGCTCACCTTCTTATCTGCCAGCGCATCATTTAACATGTGCCTTCACGCCTCACCCAGAGGGTAATAATCAGGTTTCAGTCTTCTCTGCTAAGTGAGAAATTCCTCATTCCACAGTGTTAGGGCGATTGGTGTGAAAGGCAGCTAAGTAGCTAAATCCCTCGGAATGGAGAGATGGGAAAGTCCCACTCGCTCTGCCACCCAGGCCCCTGTTTTCCCTCTCACAGGGCCCCACCCTCCACATTCACCCTGCCCCAAGCCTCCTTCAGCAGCTAGTCACCAGGAGGAGGCGCTGCGTGAAGAGGGGACTGTAAAAGGCAACCACAAATCCCACAGCAGCAGCACTGGGTGGCTGTGTATCCCTTACACGAGCTGGAGAACAAATCCTGAGCACCCCCAACCTCATACAGACTTCAGATTGCTTGCAATACTTACATCAGCTGGCTACAGGCTTCTGTTTAAAAAAGAGACTCATTTTGCCTCTGCCTGTAAAACCCACTGCCTTTCCAGAGTGGAGGAACAGGAACACGAGGTAGTAAGACAAGCACAGGTGTTGAAGGCAGAGAGGCTCTGGGTTCCAACCTGGCTCCCCATCCTGGGAAGGTGGCATTTAGGTAACCTACAGGACTTCTGATCTACCAAACAACCCCTAGGTCACCTCTCAGGGAAGCTACGTTGTGTAACTGACCAAGTTTCCTTTTTCAAAATGACTACTAGAAAATTAAGTGCCCAATGTGTGGCCCTGGAAATATGAGGAGGCCACTATGCCAGCCTTTCAGCCTTTCTGCTGGGTCCACCTTAGTCTACATTCTTGTTTGGTTTGGTCTGGTTTTTTACCAATGCGATTTTTATTTTAAATATACTTATAAACTTGAAAATCTTTTCTGGATTAAGGTGAAAATAAATAATACAATATAATTCTTGCAGGATATTTTTAGAATTATCAGCGATGTGTGTGAATTTTCTAGTATTCTCACTGGGAAGATGCTAAACAAATAGCAGTTGTCATTGTTATTCCTGAGGCCTTCCACACACGCTATTGGTTTGTTCTGTGTGGTCACAAGGAGGTGATTGAGCAGGAAGAAAAACTGTGTCATAAAGGGGAAACCCCAAGGGAAGCTGAATCTTAAGAGGAACAACACAAGAGACTCGGAAATCTTAAACAAGGAAGCTGATCCCCAAGCACACTGTCCCAAAGTGGCAGCTTTCTAATAATTTTTTAAGTAATTTATGGATGTGATTGACTGTAGTTAAAGGAATAGCCAGTAGCAACAAGCAATGGTTATTGACAGTCAGAGACTCGGAAATCTTAAACAAGGAAGCTGATCCCCAAGCACACTGTCCCAAAGTGGCAGCTTTCTAATAATTTTTTAAGTAATTTCTGGATGTGATTGACTGTAGTTAAAGGAATAGCCAGTAGCAACAAGCAATGGTTATTGACAGTATTATTTTTTTAAGTGCCAGACCATGAAATCCACTGTAAAAGTAGGTAAAGATTGAGGTTTGTTACCCCATTAATCAATAATACAGATGCAGCAACCCAATATCACCCAACTTCACTCATTACCAAAATCACCACCAGCACCACCACTACCACCACCACCACCATCATCATCACCACCACCATCATCACTATCACCACCACCACCACCACCATCATCACCATCACCACCACCACCACCACCACAACCATCACCATCATCGTCACTACCATCACCACCACTATCACCAACATCACCCTCACCACCACCACCATCACCACCACTATCACCAACATCACCCTCACCACCTCCACCACCACCATCATCACCATCACCACCACCATCACCATCACCACCATCATCATCACCACCACCATCACCATCATCACCACCACCACCGCTACCACCATCACCACCATCATCACCATCATCACCATCATCACCATCACCACCACCACCTCCATCACCATCACCATCATCACCACCATCACCATCACCATCATCACCATCACTACCATCATCATCATCACCATCACCATCATCACCATCACCATCACCACCACCATCACCATCATCACACTATACACTTTCTGTCACCCTGTACTGTTGTTTAGTTACTTGGGCAAGTCACTTTATCACTCTTGGCTTAGTTTTGTCATTTCAAGTCAGAAGCATGTGCTGTGATCTTATCATACATCAAGCACTGGAGATTAAAAGGTTAATGTGGTTGACTGCATGTTTAGTCCCATTTTGTCCCCTCTCCGTGTAGTCATGTGACTTTGTGTTTCTTTCCACTCAAGGGACAGAATATATTTTCCTGCTCCTTGAATTTGGGTTTGGCCATGACACTTGCTTTGGCCAATAGAATATGGCAGAAGTGATGGTGTGCTAGCTCCAAGCCTAAGCCTTATAGGGTCGTGTGTTTTTCTGTTTGCTCTCTAGCACTTCTGCCATTGCTACAAGAAGAGCACCCCAAGGCTAGTCTGCTGGTCCAGAAGGAGGGTCAGAGACACGTGGAGCAGAGCTGGGTCATCCCGCTGAGCCCAGGCTCCATCAGCAGCCCCTAGCCCACACCAGCTGTGTGAGCCAAATGAGTGCTGTGGTTATACAACACTGTGGTGGTATGCTTGTTATGCAGCATGATTGTGGCAATGACTGACTGACATGGGGAATAAGGTCTAGTTCCTGGACTCTGATAAGCTCAGGCTCAAGAAAGAGACAGACTAGTAGACGCATAGATAGAGGCCAGTATGATACATATGAGATAAGTGCTGATAGAAATTTTCTGAGTGCTCTGGAAACATAGTAGAAGGTCTGCAATTCATCTCAGAGTGTGCCAGAGGATGCTCCCATATAAGCAAATGGAGGGAAGAGACTGTCTTATTCCACTCCAGATCCCTAGTGCCAAGCAGAGAACTTGGAAGAGGCTCAGTGCTTGAGTCCATTATTCTATGTTCATCCCCACACCCCAGAGCCATTCTCCGTTTTGATCTTTGTCCCAGAAGACCAACTCCTGTGCACCCCCTCTTTGGGGCTCCCCAGCCAACTGGTTTAGGGCGAGGTGATCAGACAGACGGCAGGGAGCAAGACCTGGGTGCTACTTCTCCACTCCCACCCTATTTCAGCACTGCAGATCTCCCAAGAGCCACTTCAGTCAGGCCATCTGAGAATGTCAGGGACATAGTAGGAGCTCATGAAATACACTCAGATGGCTTGAGTGAAGCAATTTGGGGGAGAGCGTCAGTGGTGAAATAGGGTAGTAATGCAGCAGAAATCCCCGTGGTGATCTCCCCTGTCCCTCTCTCTGGTTACTGTGGTGCTAACCCAGTTGGCTAGGAAGCCCCAGGGACATGGTCCATAGGAGTCGGTCTTCTGGGACAAAGATCAAGACAATTACAGAAAGATTGTCACATGTAAACAGGATTCTGTTAAAGAAAAATTATTCTGACACTTATTATGTTATTTACTACTAAAATGGTAGGGAAGACTTTATTCAAAAACTACTGTAATAGGGAAGCGACTACTGCAGTAGGGGAGAGAGATTAAACTCAACTTAAAATATAACAGGGAAAAGTAGGGATTTATAGCCAATGGGCAGAGTGAGGGGGTCAATGGATGGAAAATTACTAAGAACAGGTATCAAGGCTATGGGGATTCTTGTTAAATTAGCCTAACAGGATTCTTACTAAAAGCAGGCCAAGGTCTTAAATATAAAGGGTGGGGGATTCTAACTAAACTGACTCAGTAGGATTCTTTGCTAAAACTGGGCTCAGTAGGCCAAGCGTGGGATGGCAGGCTGCAGTTAAGACTTAGTTGAGAAGAGGGCTCAGAGGAGCCTGACTGAAGTTTGGTCAAGGAGAGAGTCTCTGTCAATCCCTTGGGCTGCTGCCTAGAGAATCAATTGCAGGGGGCAGGAGAAGAAGTGGGGAGCCAGTGAGGAGGCTGTTGTGGGCAGGTAGGAGGCCACGATGGAGATGATGGTGGCACAGCAGAGGTGGTGCGTGAAGGAATGAAAGAGCATTAAAAGTGAGTCTCAAAAGACAAGTGGGGATGAGACAGACTGGGCAAGGAGGCATTCCAGGCAGAGGGAATGGGAAGATCAAAAGCACAGAGGTGCAAGAGAGCAAGGCAAGGGTGAGGAGTGACGGGGGACTCATGGTGAGATCAGAGAGTGCTGTGGGGAGGAACTGGGCTTGTCACCTGAGAGGATTATGACAGGCCCTTCCAACTACACAGTCCTACTTCCTGTGACTCCACTGGCTTCGCTCAGTGTGTTGGGACTGGGCATGGAGCTTCTTGCACTTTCATCATCAAAAGCCTCTGGTTCTCCTCAGCTTATCAGAGGAAGAGGCTGCTGCTCCTCAGAGTGGCCTTGCCAATGGCACTAGGTCCTGCCCAGGACACGGTGTGGCTCCCTTCTCCAGGGGTACTTCCAAGCTGTCCAGGTTGGCCCCCTCCACTGGGAGTTGTCTTAATCCATTCAGGCTGCTATAACAAAATACCATAGACTGGGTAGCTTATAAAAAACAGAAATGTATTTCTCACAGTTCTGGAGGCTGGGAATTCCAAGATACAGATGCTGGGAGATTCTGGGCCTGGTAAGTCCCGCTTCTTGGTTTCTGTAACCCCACATAGTGGAAGGGGTAAGGGACCTCTCTGGGGTGTCTTTTATAAAAACACTAGCTCCATTCATGAGGACTTCACCCTCATGATCTAATCACTTCCCAAAGGCCCCACCTCCAAATACCATCACGTTGGGGGTTAGGTTTCAACATGTGAATTCAGGGTTAGGATGCAAACATTCAGTCTATAGCAGGAGGGGAGAAGAGCATGGCAGATGGCTGATGCAGAACATCACATGGAGACCAGGTGTTTAAGCAACTTGCAACCTGGTGAGAGTTGCTTTCATTATGGAATCAGACTCTGCAGCCAAACAGCCTGAGGTCAGGTCCCAGCTCAGCTATTTTCTAGCTGTGTGACCTTGGGCAAGTGATTTAACCTCTCCGTGTCCCAGTTTCTGCATCTATAAACAGAGGCAATACAGGTGCCTACTTTGTAGGATTGTTGTAATGATTTAATGAATGTAATGAACTCATTAGCTACTCACATGCCCAGTACTCTTCTCTGAGCTGCTCACTGTTCTCTTCTCTCTCCTTCTTCTCCTTTTAAGTGCTCAGACTCATGCCCAGTACTCTTCTCTGAGCTGCTCACTGTTCTCTTCTCTCTCCTTCTTCTCCTTTTACGCCACTCAGAAAATGCTTACTGAGCTGCTACTGCATGCAGGTAGGTACTCTGTTGGGGACTGGGGACTTAGGGATGACCAGACCCAGCCACAGCCGTTGGGAGGAGTGCAGATTGTGAGAGGGCAGCACCATCCAATGGGGTAGGAGCAGGGGTGGGGAACACAGGGCCTCTGGGGGCTCACAGAAGAACCCGCTTATGAACTGAGCTTGTAGAAAGCATCATACATTTGAAAAACAAACCTTAACTTGTTACCCTACTGCTTTATATTCCTCAGTGGCTCTCAGTTGCCCTTGGGTTTATTTAAACTCCCTGAACTGTGTTATACCTTCCCCTATGATAGAGCCTGCCTCCTCCTCGGCCTCATCGGCTGCCACGAACCCCTCTTCTCAGACCTGCTCTTCCTTGTGGTACTTCTGATCCCTCCCAGAACAGGTCTCGCTTGGTCTCATCTCCAGGTTTTTGCACAGGCATCCCTTGGTCTGTCACATTTGCCATTTACAGCACATCTTCCCCTACCTCACAGGTCTCCATGGGTGTCCTTAGCACCTTGCACTCCCCTGATTATAGCATTTATCTCGCTATTTCATAATTGCTAGTTTACTTACCTATTTTCTCCCACTAACCTTCAGCCCCTTGACCATGGGGACCAGGTCAGTCTCGTCCACTCTTGTAATGGAAGACCCCAGTGCACAGAGTGCCTGCTCTGGAGCACGAACTCATACACATTTGACAAAATGAAATGGGTGGGCCTGAAGTTCCCACCGAGAGCAGCTTCTGATGAAGACCTGGTTTTCAGCATTATCTAACCTGCTCCTTAAATAGACCAAATCTTTGTTTTCCTTCTTAAATACTTTGGAAATAATATATCTCAAAACAAAGTTTGACAATGGTGGCTTCCTACGCAGAAGAAGACAATATCTTTCTAGAGAAATCCACAGATTGTCAGTAGCATGAGCCAGGGGTTCATGTAATCTCCATAAGAACCCGCTGAGAGGTTGCTTGCCATTTTTACATCCAGAAAACCCAGCCTCCAAAGAGTGGAGTAACAGCCTAGGTCTCAGGGCTGGTAAGTGGCAAAGCCAGGATGCACACCTAGGCCCAAGCCCTAAGCTTCCCATTAACCCACCTCTGTCTTGGGGCAAATGGCTGTGCCCACAAGACACCCTCACCTGGGCAAGGAAGGCCTCTGAGAAAAAACATCATCGTTGCGGGGCCCTTTACAACAAGTTTGAGACCATCTCCCTCAATACTTTCTTTAAAGAAGAAGAGGAAAGCACATCGTGAATGGAAGAGTGGTAGGGGCTCTAAAAGTCAAATTTCTGTCATTCCTGCATTGGGGTTTGTGAAATCCCTGGCGACCTATAGCAGATCCCATGCATTCCAGCGAGTGGGTAATGAAAACAGCCTGGTCTCTCTATGTGGGTCTTCAAGAGTGCAGGGCTCTCTCAAAGTCAAGAGTTTTGTTATTTCTCAGCCACTCACAGAAAGTTAAATGAGGCCCCCTCCGGAAAAAGTGAGGGGCCACCATGAAGGACGCCCTTCCTTTGGGCCAGATTCCCATCCCACGAAACTCCATGCGAGATGCTCTTGGGAATCACTCATTGTTTGGAATTTAAACATCTCATACTTTTCCTAGACTGGGAGAAAGTATTTCGTAGGTATGCCAAGAATTAAACAGCAAGGGCATCCATTTAATTGTATTTGAAACAGAAGCTAATGTTGTTAGCACACCAGCCACATTTGCCGATAGCATCAGGTAAAGAAGGGGGGATACTGTCAAACTATGTGTGAATAGAATCCACTTTGAGCAGACCTACCTGGGGATAAAATGCTAAAATGGCCATTGTTACATTGCATTCATCTTCTTGGTGGAAGGCAAGAAACCTAACTTTCTGTCTACGTTCATTGTGTTGTTGGGCCATCTTTGATCTCTCACATCAGCAAGAATCCCAAAGGGAAGCTAGCAGTGTTTTTGATTATTATCTTTAAAGTCTAAAATTCCTTAGGTGAAATTCAGTATGAAATGCATCCATGCAATGGGGAAGGTGAGAGGCTGTGTCAACATCTGGGCCTTATTAAGGCACAACTATTTTCACTAGGCAGTGAACTGGAGAAACCAAATTCCTTGATAAAGCTTGAAATTTCCAGGAACTGCTTGTAAAAGGCATTTCTTCTGTCTGGTTATTCTGCATAACACACATCTCTGTGAGTTTCTGCTCAGCCCCGCCGTGGGGATAAAAGGCATTATCTGTTTGCTGAATTGTCTCTAAAGCTTTAATGCTCTGCTTCACTGGTTTTGACCTTTGTACAACACTGTGCAATTTGCAAAGTCTTTCCACATACCTCCTGCCTTTTGATCTCCACAGCAACCCTGAGAGGGGGCAGACACAGATGCCACCCTCATTTTACAGTTGGAGAAACTGAGGCTGAGAGAGATCCTGTGATTCGGGGAAAGCTGATAAGACAGTGCTTCTCACCTTCAATGAGCAGGCGAATCATCTGGGGACCGAGATAAAATGAAGGTTCTGATCCAGTAGGTCTGGGGAGGAGTCCAGACTCTGTGTTTCTAACACCTCCCAGGTGATGCTCATGCGGCTGGTCCATGGACCACAGTTTACATAGCAAGGTGATCAGAGGCAGATTTAAGCCTCAAGATGGAGTCCTGGGTTTCCAAGTCCAAGGCTCTTGTACTAAATCATGTTGCTCATGTAAGGGTTAAAGCATAAGTTCTATAAAGCCTGATCATCTGGGTTTAAACTCCACCTCTGGCACCTGCTAGTCTTTCCCAGTTGTCTTAATCTCCCCATGCATCCTTTTAATATCTGCAGAATGGGGGGGAAATAGTAACAACACTAACAGGATTGTTTTTGAGTTAAAGACACATGGTAGTAATTTAGTAAATGTTACCTGTATTTATTATTTACTGGCAAGGTTGGAGTCAAGCCCTAATTGGGAAAAGTCCCTCTCAGAGCCTCAAGTTGATAATCTGTAAAATGGGAACAATAAAAGTTAACTCCTATATTCCTCAGAAAACAAAAAATAGAATTACTATATGATCCAGCAATCCCACTTCTGGGTATATGTTCAAAGGAATTGAAATCAGTGTGCCAAAGAGATATCTGCACTCACATGTTCCTTTCAACATTATTTACAGTAGCCAAGATATGGAAGCAATCTAAGTGTCCATCAACAGATGAATGGATAAAGAAAATGTAATATGTACTCACAATTGAATACTATTCAGCCTTTAAAAAGGAGAAAATTGTGTAATTTGCAACAACCCAGATGATCCTGGAAGATGTTATGCTAAGCGAAATAAGCCAGACACAGAAAGGCAAACACTGCATGATCTCGCTTACATGTGGAATCTAAAAAAGTACAGCTCATGGAAGGTAGAGAGTAGAATGGTGGTTACCAGAGGCTGGAGGAGGAGATGGGGAAAGAGGACGTGTTGATCAAAGAATACAACATTTCACTTAGATGGGAGGAATAAATTTTGGCGATCTAGTGCACAGAATGGTGAGTATGATAAAAATTAATGCATTGTATATTTCAACATTACTAAAAATAGATTTTAAATGTTTTCATCACAAAAAAATAAGCAAGGTGATGAATTTGTTAATTAGCTTGATTTAATCATTCCACAATGTAAACATCAAATTGAACCCCCCAAATATTTACTATATACAATTATTGTCAATTAAAAATAAAATATTTAAAAAGTTAACTCCTAAGACTGTTGTGAGGAACAAAAAATATATTAAGTATAAAGTTACTTATAATTAGTTGTGCCACACACACAAAAAAATTGTTGTTGAGCCTGCTCAGGCTCTTGCAGCCCAGGAAACCACAAGGCAGATTTGTGAGGTTCACTGAGCTTGCTGTAACTGCACAAGACCTGTTTGTTGCCCCCAGGAGACCTGCAGTTTCTTGAAGGATTTTATGTCTCTTTGTAACCACCATGCTTAGCATAATAGTGCAGAATAGGTGCTCAATAAAAGTGTTTTCATTGATAGACTTGAAATAGCTGCCCCAAATCTAAAATTAGGGTCAAGGGAGAAAGGGGCTTTCATTTAGTCGGTGCTCTTGGTGACAAAAATGGCTTTATGGCTTTATTCTTTTAGAGCCAAATAAAGTTATTTGGATACTTTCATAGCAAGGCTGTAGAAACTCCCAACCTAATCTCAGATTCTCCAGACACAAAATGTCAAGAGTTTTGTTATTTCTCAGCCACTCCCAGTGCCCTTTATAGATTCACTCTCTTTTACTTCATCAGCATTTTGGTATTAACTCAAAGGAAAGAAACAACTTGCTTACTTTATTTTTTTTTCCAAACGGAAATATTAAAAAAAAAAAAAAGTAGGAAGAAAGATTATCAACCAAATCGAAACAGAGAGTCCCCATCAAAGGAAAGAAACAACTTGCTTACTTTATTTTTTTTTCCAAACGGAAATATTAAAAAAAAAAAAAAAAGTAGGAAGAAAGATTATCAACCAAATCGAAACAGAGAGTCCCCATCAAATTCTGCAACTATCCTGATTCCTCAGCAGATGAGCCTTTTATAAAATGAGAAGGACCGTGAAACCAGGTCCTGGTTATTTGAGATCTAGCTTCTGATGCATTGCAAATCTGAAATTCTGACAAATATTCAGGACTTGGCACAAAACAAGGGATCCTGCTATATATAACTCTGTATTAATCATTTGCCATATCAGAAGGGTGGAGGTCAATTCATTGGCGTGTCCATTCATTAGGTAATTATTAATTGAGCCCTGAGCTATATAAACAAGACAAATTTGTTGCCCAAACTCCCAGGACTGCTGTCTGTGGAAGACATAGGCACATAATTAGGAATTATAATATCTTGTGTAAATACAATGATAGAAAAAGCAGAGGGCTACAAAGTTTGTTTAACCATTTTGATATAGTAGTACTAAACATGCATATATTTAATAAAAATAACCTCAAATTATATAGATCAAAAAATTCATAGACCTATAGAGAGAAATTTGCAAAGCTATAGTCTCAAGTGATCTTTGATCAAGCTAATAAAAATATAAAAACTGCAGAAGATCTAGACAACCCATTGACAAGCTTGACTTAAGGACATATTTGGAATCCTGCTTCTGGTAATTAGAAAATGTTTGTCTCAAACACACATGGAACACTTACTCTAAAATGACCATGCAGTATGTTGAAGAATGAGCCCTAATGAATTTCAAAGAATGAGTGTCACATAGTAGATATTCTCCAATTACAATGCAATTAAGTTAGACATCAATAACAAAAAGAAAATTATTAGAACACACTGGGAATTTAAAAATAAACTTATAGATTACTCACACAAAAAAAGAGAAACCAAAATGGAAATTTTAAAATACACAGAAAATTATATCAATAATACTACATATCAAAACTTACGGAGTGCAGTGCAGGCAATAATACTTCAAGAGAAATTTATTGCCTTAAATACCTGTACTAGGAAAGAAGAAAGGCTTAAAATTAATGAATTGAGAAATCAACTGAAAAGGTTATAAAGAGAATAGAAGAATAACACCAATGTAGTATAAAATAAAAACATAAGGGCCAGCCCGGTGGCGCACTTGGTTGAGTGCGGCACTTGGGAGCGCCGCGGCCATCCCGCCGAGGGTTCGGATCCCATATAGAGACCGGTCCGCTCACTGGCTGAGCGCCGTGCGGGCGCGACACCGAGGGTTGCGATCCTGTTACTGGTCACGAAAAAAGACAAAAAGGAGAAAAATAATAATAAAAATAAATAAAATAAAAAATAAAAACATAAGAAAAAGGGTCAACAATGCCCCCCTGACACCTACAACCAGCCCAACAATGACCACCGAGCCACTGCAAGAAGCACACTTGGCTCCCAAGCTAGAGTGGTAGAGGACCAAGGGCTTCAGCCACACCCCCCTGACATCTGCGCCCAGCCCAGCAACGACCAAGCCACCGCTGGAAGCCCCCTGGTCTCCCCTGCAGGAATGAGGGGGGTGCCACAGGCCTCAACCCCACCCCTCCTCCTTCCTCCTTCTCCCACTCTATTTCCTTCCCTCTTCTCCTCTCCCCCTCACCCCGGACTGCTCCACAACATCATAGAATGTAAAAAATATATATATTAATAAATAAATAAACTAAAAAAAAAAAAGAAAAAGGGTCAACAAAGCTAAAAGTTTGTTCTTTGAGAAGACTAAAGAAACAGATGTGAAGCCAATAAAAAAAAGAGCATTCAATCAATTCAAGTAGGCAATATTAGAAATGACAGTGTTATAACACTACCACAAAGATTCAAAATGACCACAAATGGATATTTAATATTAATAAATTTAACTTCACATTAAACTTTATTTTAATATTAATACATTTGAGAATATAGATTAAAATACATAAATTCCTAGGAAGAGGTAAGTAATCAAAACTGATGCAAGGAGAAATAGAAACCCTGTATAATCTTATAATCATTAGGGAAATTTAACCAACAATAAAAATCCTTCTGAAAAGAAGCACCAGGCCCAAGCAATTTTATAGGTACATTTTACAAACTTTAAAGGAACAGACAATTCAATATTCAAATTCAAATATCTTTTCCAGGAAATAGAAAAGAGCAAACACTTCACAACTCATTTTATGAGGCTAGTATAACACTGATATCAAATGCAGACAAAGAGAGTTTAAAAAAGGAAAATTACACACCAATCTTACTCATGAACATAGATGTGAAATTTCCAAACCAAACAGTAGTAAACTGAGTTTATTAAAATAAAAATATTTTAAGGAAATGAAAGGATAATTTAATATCAGAAATTTTATTAATGTAATTCAATACATTAATAGGATAAAGGAAAAACCTATATTCTAAAACTTAGTTCCCCAGAAGCAAAGGCTAAAGTGTGAGCACTTTTCTGAGGAGTGAAATCCAAGGAGCAGGAACAAGGGGCAAGAAGAAAGGAAAGGACAGCCAGAAAGGAGGGGAAACCAACACAGAGAAGAGTTATCAAGCAGCCTCCCCACACAAGCAACTCAATCCCAGGGACTGCCTGAGCTGCCATGTAAGATGCACCTTGGCACTGTCCGTACAGGGGAAGGACAAATCCTTTCTCTCAGTGAAGAGACTTTAGTGAGTGCCCAGTGGTTCTCATACTTCTCCCACTGTGACATGGACAGAGAAGGGAAGAAGCATAAAGTGGGACCCAAAGGTTAACTGCTGTCAGGGTGCACCTGCATGAGGCTGGTCAGAGATCGCACAATGTTGGTCACCGCAGCTGTGGCTGGAAGAAGGAAAAGTTAAGGCTGAGCGACTGTGAAGTGGTGCACAAGAACTGTCTGAAGCACCATATTCAAAGCACCATATTGTCTTTTAGTACAAACAGAAAAATACTTTGATAAAATTCAACACACATAGTCGGCCCTCTGCGTCTGTGGATTTAACCAATGACGAACAGAAAATGTTCAGGAAAAAAAAAGACAATATAGGGGAGGCAGAGTAAAATGGCTGAATAGAAGACTCTACTGTCAATCTCTCCCACCAAGACAGACAAAACAACAAATACTCAACTACATTTGGATGAAAATAACTAAAGGAGAGCACTGGAGCACATCAAAGGAGTAACAGAAATGCTAGTGAGCACAGAAACTCAGGAGAGCTACACAGAGAATGGAAGGAAATACCCAGCCTCCACCACCCCATCCCCCAGCCAGGAGCAGCAGAGAACCAAGAGGAATTTCTGCCTGCAGGGGAAAGGTGAGTGACTGGTAAGACTGCCTGCAGGGGAAATCCAAGCTACAAGGGAGCCGTGTGCGCCTTGCAGGCCATGAGCCCAGTGTGGGGAGCTGCTGGGAGCCCACATGACTGTATTAATCCAGGGAGGGAGTTTACGCTGAGCTCCCACCAGCCCCCAGGTCCCAGGCTGCCACAGCAGTCACCATATGGGCATCAGAGCTAACATCTGAGTGCATCTTGCTCTCAGCCCAATAGCCCCATCATCTCCACAGCCCTGAGGCCCCCTCATCACACCAAGTCTCCGACACCCAAGACCACACAGCATTCTGCACCCTGGGAATAGGCAGCCCAGCACAATGTAGAGGCCATCTCCAGGACAGAGAGAGTCAGTGCATGAAATTTCTGGAGCCAAAGAGCCAACCAGTCAGGACCTTCTGCCACTGCCAGTGGCCCTGCTGTCTTCAGTAGAGTACCTATGCACATTTCATAGGGGCACTGAGTCCTACCAGGGCAACAGTAAACCTGCCCCAACCCACATACTGCAGCTGGGTAACTGTGGAGTGCCTGCACTCTTCTCTTAGGGGCACAGAGCCCCTTAGACAGCTCCAGTGAGCCTACCCAGAGATACCTGCCACAGCTGGGGAGCTGCAGAGAGACCTAGTCAACACAGCTAAGGAGCTGCAGTGACCCAATGTCTCTCTTGGGGGCACAGGTGACTGCCCCATGACCACCATGGCCTTGCCCAGAGTGGCCCACTCTAGCTGGGCAGATGCAGAGTGCTCCAGAACTCCTTTGGAGGAACAAGGCCCAGCTTGAAGCCCCAGTGACCCCACCCAGAGTTTCCTGCTTCACTTGGGGAGCTGCTGAGCACCTCATTGTCTCCCTCAAAGTCCAAGGTCCTAATCTAAACCCCAGCAATCCCAGGGGTTGCCCATTTAAGCTGAGGAGCTACAGAGTACCCCCAAGTGCTCACTTCTCCCAAGTGCTCAAGACCTCACCCTTGACCCCTGCAACCTAGCCCAGTGTTGCCCACTTCATCAAGGAGTTGCCAAACATCATAGCACATATGCCATGGAGCCACTCAGACAACTCTGACATTGAATACAATCAAAGAAATCATGCAGAGACTACAGTATTGCATTTGCTCTGAACCAAACCTAAAACACCCCACCCAACTGTCACTATAGAACACATCTACAGAAGAGTCTCTCCCTTCAAAAGCTACCCCAGAGTATGAAAAGAAGCAACTGTTCCACCAGATGCCCAGTTATCAATGTAGGGATATGAGAAACATAAAAAAACAAGGAAACATGACACCTCCAAAAGAATACAATAGTTCCCTGGGACCACACCCCAAAGAAAAGAAAACCTATGAAAAGGCTGAAACAGAATTTCAAATAACATTAAAGAGACTGAGTGAAATGCAAGAAAATACAGATAGACAACACAATGAAATGAGAAAAACAATTCAGGATCTGAAGGAGAAATTCATAGAGATAGATTTATTAAAAAGAACCAAGCAGAAATTCCTGAACTGAATAATTTATTCAACAAAATAAAAAAATATGATTGAAAGCTTAAGCAACAGGCTAGATAAAGCAAAAGAAAGAATTTCTGAACTTGAAGACATACTTTTTGAAATAACCCAATTGTACAAAAAAAAGAAAAAAAAATTGTGATGAAGAAAGCCTACGAGATCTATGGGGCAACTTTAAATGGGCAAGCATCAGTATAATGGGTGTTCCAGAAGGGAAAGAGAATGAAAAAGTTTTCAAAAGCCTATTTAATAAAATAATGGCTGAAAACTTCACCACTATTGGGAAAGATAAGAACTTTCAGATACAAGAGGCTCAAAGATCACCAAACAGGTTAGACCCAAAAAGATCCTCTCTAAGACACATTGTAGTCAAGTTGTCAAAAGTCAGCAACAAAGAGAGAATTCTAAAAAAAGCAAGAGAAAAGTATCAAGTCACCTACAAGGGAATCCCCATTCTACTAACAGCAGATTTCTCGTCATAAACCTTACAGGCCAGGAGAGAATGAGATGATATATTCAAACTGTTGAAAGAAAAAAAAACTGCTGGCAAAGCCATCCTTTTGAAAGGAACGTGAAATAGTGTCTTTCCCAGACAAACAGAGCCTGCATGAATTCACCATCATAAGACCAGCCCAACAAAAAAGGGAGTCTTATATCTGGAAGCAAAAGAAAGATAGTTACCATCATGATAACACAAGAAAGAATAAAACTCCCTAGTAGAACAGACACAAAAATGAGAAAGAGAAAGAAATTATATTGTATCACTACAGAAAAGAGCAAAGACAAAAAATAAATGGGAAAGAACAGAAAAAAGATACATAAAACAACCATAAAAAATTAATAAAATGTCAGAAGTAAGGAAATACCTTTCAATAACAACCTTGAAAGTAAATGGATTAAATTCCCCATTTAAAAGATATGGACTGGCTAAATGTATTAAAAAGCTAGACCCAACTCTATGCTGCATACAAGCAACTTACTTCACCTGCTTAGACATACATGGAATAATAGTGAAAAGATATGGGAAAAGATACGCCACACAAATGGAAACCAAAAACAAACAGGAGTAGTATATTAGTCCATTCCTGTAGCTTATAACAGAATACAGGAAACTGGGTATTTATTTATAAAGAAACAAAATTTATTTCTTATAGTTTGGAGGCTGGGAAGTCTATGGTCCAGGGAACATTTCCAGTGATGGCCTTTTCCTTGGTGGTAACTCTCTACAGCCAAGGTGCTGCATGGCAAGAATGGCTGAGCAAGAGTCCTAACCTTCTCACTTGCTCTTCTTTTAAGGCTATCAAAATTATGCCCATTACTCCATGAATGGATCAATCCATTCAAAAGGGCAAAGTCCTCACACTCTAATCACCTTTAAAGGCCCCACCTTTCAAATACCATAATTGGATTTCTCACTGTCTTAACACTGTTACAATGCGGGTTAACTTTCCAATCTATAAATCTTTGGGGGACACATTTTATCCATAGCAAGTAGTTATATGTATACCAGATAAAATAGACCTTTAACCAAAAACTATAAAAAGAGACAAAGGAGGACATTATATAATGATTAAGGGTCCATTCAGCAAGAGGATATAACAATTATAAATATATATGCACCCAACATCAGAGTACCCAGTTATATAAAGCAAATATTATTGGATCTAAAGGGAAAAATAGACCCCAATACAATAATAGTTGGGGACTTCAACATTCCTCTCTCAGCATTGGACAGATCATCCAGACAAAAAATCAGCAAAGAAACATTGGATTTAAACTGCACTATAGACCAAATGGACTTGGCAGACATTCACAGAACATTTCATTCAACAACTACAAAATACACAATCTTCTCATCAGCACATGAATTATTCTCCAGGATAGACCACATGTTAGGCTACAAATCAAGTCTCATCAAATTTTCAAAAATTTGAAATCATATCAAGTATCTTTTCAGACCCAATGGAATAAAACTAGAAATAAATAACAAGTGAAACTAGGGAAACTGTACAAATACATGGAAATTAAATAACATGCTCCTGAACAAATGGGTCACAGAAGAAATTCAGCAGGAAATAAATAGATTTCTTGAAACAAATGAAACTAGAAGCACATCATCCCAAAACCTATGAGATACTGCAAAAGCAATACTAAGAGATAAGTGTGTTGCAATAAGTGCTTACATCAAAAATGTAGAAAGCAAATGGGATTATATCAAACTAAAAAGCTTCTGCACAGCAATGGAAACAATAGAGTGAAGAGACAATCTGCAGAATGGGAGAATATATTTGGAAACTATATGTCCAACAAGGGATGAATATCCAGAATATGCAAGGTACTCAAACAACTCAATAGTAAAAAAAAGAGTGAAGAGACAATCTGCAGAATGGGAGAATATATTTGGAAACTATACGTCCAACAAGGGATGAATATCCAGAATATGCAAGGTACTCAAACAACTCAATAGTAAAAAAAAAAAAGAAAGAAAGAAAAACAGCACAAATAATCCTATTAAAAAATAGGCAAATGAGCTGAATAGATATTTCTCAAAAGAAGACATACAAAAGCCCAAAAAGTGTATGAAAAACTACTCAACATCACTAAGCATCAGAGAAATGCAAATCAAAACCACATTGAGATATCATCTTACCCCAGTTAGATTGTCTATTATCAAAAAAATAACGAATGCTGGCAAGGATGTGAAAAAAGGAGAACTCTTATACACTGTTGGTAGGATTGTAAATTAGTACAGCCATTATGGAAAACAGTATGGAGTTTTCTCAAACAACTACAGATAGAGCTGCCATATAATCCAGCAATACCACTACTGGAAATCTACCCAAAGGAAAGGAAATCAGCATGTCAAAGGGATACCTGCACTCCCATGTTCATCACTGTTCTGCTCACAATAGCCACATTTTGGAACCAACCTAAATGTCCATCAACAAATGATTGGATAAAGAAAACGTGGTATATATACATAGTGGAATACTACTAAATCATAAAAAAGAAAGAAATTCTGCCATTCACAGCAGCTGGGATGATCTCAGAGAAAATTATGTTAAAGGAAATAATCCAGGCACAGAAAGAGAGAACACTGCATGTTCTCACTCACAGGGAGATAAATAACAGTAATAATAACTTGAGCTTTTAGAAGTAGAGAGTAGAACTATGGTTTCTAGAGGCAGAAAAGGGGGGAAGATAGTTAGTGGACAGAAAATTATAGCTAGATAGGAAAAATAAGATCTATTGATGTAAAGTGGTGCTAAACATTATAACTGACAATAATTTATTGTACATTGTCAAATGGCTAAAGGAGAGGAGCTTAAATGTTCTCATCACAAAGAAACTATAAATTTTTGAGATAATGAATTTACTTACTGCCATGATTTGATCACTGCACATTGTATACATGTTTTGAAATATGTCTGCACCCCATAAATATGTACAACCAATATATTTCAATTAAAAATAAAACAAAAATAACAATACAATAAAAATAATTCAAGTAAAAATAAGTATAACAACTGTTTACATAGAATTTACATTGAATTAAATATTATAACTAATCTAGAGATGATTTAAAGTATATAGGAGGATGTAAGGGATGCTCAATCATCTACAGATTTTGGTATCCACAGAAGTCCTGGAATCAATCTTCTAGTGGATGCCAAGGGACAACTAGGTTTGTAATTAAAAAACAACGAAATACTCATAGCAGACCAGGATTACAATAGAACAAAGTTTTATAACCTCATATAGGACACCTATTAAACATATAATTAGCATCATTCTTAGTGTAAAATAATAGAAGTATTCCCACTAAAATCAAGAAAAAGACAAAGATATCACTATGATCACTTTTCTTCTACACTAAACAGAAGAACGTGATGTAGTGCTCTAGGAAAAATAACTAAATGATACAAGCTTTAGAGAGAAAGAAACAAAGCTGTATTATCTGATGATAAGATTACCTATGTAGAAGATCCAGTTGAATCTGCAGACAAACCACTACAAATAATAATTGATTTGTGAGATTACCGGATCTTATGTCAATTTTCAAAAGCCATTTGCATGTCTACACACTGGCAACAAAGAGTTAGAAAATGTATATATTAAAGATATGGTTTACAATTACAGAAGAAATAATACCTAAATTAGATCTTAAGAATATCTTAAGAAAAATATCTTTAAAATCCTGAGGAGGAAGGAGTAGGTGAGGTTGTAGATGAAATAAGACTGACCACGTGTTCACGATTGCTGAAACTGAATAATGGGTGCATTGAATTTATTTTACTATTTTATCTACTTTTCCTTATTTTTTAATTCCATAAAAATATTTTTTAAAGAAAAAATATATACATATACCATACATAAATATATTTTTATATATTCAATATATACTTTTGTATATACAATTGTGTGTATATATATATGTACACAAATACATACATACATATGTGTACAATAGCAAAAATAAATCTAAAGTATCTAAGATAAATCTAACAAACGTGTATAAGCTTATTGTGGGAAAAACATTTCTAACCTTTTTAAAATAAAGCCTAAATATATGAAAGGGGTGATCATATTTATGGAATAAAGACTCAAACTTTTAAAAATGTCAATTTATGATCTATAGATTATATTTAATTGCAATCAAAATTCTACAAGCTATTTTTAAATTTTTTATATAACTCAAAAATCTATATGGAAGAGCAGTGGTCCAAGAATAGACTAGAAAAATAAAGTGGGAAACTTTTGCTATTTAATTTCAATACTTATTTAGCTATCTGATAGCAACACTCATATTGCTATAGTGAATAAGATATTGGGACAGACAAATCGGCAAATGGAACAGTATAGAAAGCACAGAAACAAACCTATACTTTTAAGGAAGAGAAGTGTCATTGTTGACTAGTGGGAAAAGAATGGATGACTCAAGAAATCGTTCCAGGAAAACTGGTTACCCATATACAAAAAAAAAAAAATTGTATCCCTACCTCACTTCTTACAGAAAAACCAATTCCATGAATTATGGACTTGAAATATGAAATATGAAAGGGCAGACTTTGAAATGTTTACAAGAAAAAATAGAAGACTATTTTTATGCTCAAATGTAGGGAGGGACTTCTAAACAAAATACAAACCATAAAGATTGATTCAACTCTATTAAATTAACAACTTCAGTATATCAAAAGACACTCTAAGGAAAACAAAATGACAATATACAATTTAGCAGAAAATGATTGCAACTGAAAAACAATATTCATAATAAATAACTGTCAAACCAATAAGAAAAAGGGAAAAAAATCACAGTAGAAAATTTGAGTAAAAGCTCTGAGCAGACATTTCACTGAGAAGGAAACTATTATGGCCAATAAGCATATGAAAGAATGCTCAAGCACATTAGCAATCAGAAAAATGTGAACTAAACAATGAGTTATTATTTCACATCCATAATACCTTTAAAAAACACTTGTCTCAGGGCTGGCCCGGTGGCGCACTGGATAAGTGCGCTGCTTGGGAAGCGCGGTGGCGCTCCCGCCCGAGGGTTCGGATCCCACATACAGACCGGTTCCCGCTCACTGGCTGAGCGAGGCGCGGGAGCAACGCCGAGGATTGCAATCCCGTTGCCGGTCCCCGGTCCGGTACGGGGGCGACACTGAGGGTTGCAATCCGTTGCCGGACATGG
>NW_007736588.1:49050-61355 GCF_000696425.1 Galeopterus variegatus
GGGCAGAGAAGGAGTATAACTGCACCATACCCGCCAGAGAGAAATAATCCCAGATACGGGCCGGTTCCCGCTCACTGGGGGAGCGAGGCGCGGGAGCAACGCCGAGGATTGCGATCCCGTTGCCGGTCCCCGGTCCGGTACGGGGGCGACACTGAGGGTTGCAATCCGTTGCCGGACACGGAAAAAGACAAAAGACAAAAAAAATAAAACACTTGTCTCAGAGAAAAATCTTACAAACAGGTATCTGAAAGATGGACAAGAAAAATTGATACCATTATTGTTCACAACAGAAAAAAAAATTTAGGAAACAACTCAAATACAACTATTTTAGTCAGGGTTCTCCAGAGAAACAGAATCAATAGGGTGTGTGTGTGTGTGTGTGTGTGTGTGTGTGTGTGTGTGTGTAGGGAGAGATTTATTTTAAGGAATTGTGTGTGTGTGTGTGTGTACATATAAGAAGATTTCTTTTAAGGAATTGGCTCACACAATTATGAAAGCCGGCAAGTCCAAAATCTGCAGAACGGGCCCGTAGGCTGGAGAACAGGAAAGAGCCAATGCTGCAGTTCAAGTCCAAAGGCCATCTGCTGGTAGAATCCCCTGTTTTGTTCTATTCAGTCTTTTGTTCTATTCAATCCTTCAACTGATTGGATGAGGCCCACCCACATTATGGAGAGCAATGTGTTTTACTGAAAGTTCACCAGTTTGAATGTAAATTTCATGCAAAACACCCTCACAGAAACAACCAGAATAATATATGACCACATATCCGAGTATTATGGCCCGGCCAAGTTGACACATAAAATTAACCATCAGAAAAGCCTTTTTCATCTTAGTAAATGACATCTTCATTCTACCAGTTGCTATGAATATTCATCAATAAGAAAACAGATCAATGAATTGTGGAATAGTCACTCAATGGAATATTACACAGTAATGTAAATGAACCATAAAACTAACTATAGCTTCCTACATCACCTTTTATGACTCTTAGAAACATTGTTAGTTTAAAAAAAAAAAATCAAACGGAAAAAGATTACATATAATACGACACCATTCTGTGTAGTTCAAAAACAAGGAAAACTAAACAATATATCATTTAGGGTTACATGTGTACATAGTAAAAGTATAAATATAAGCAAGGCTATGATAAAATATAATTTCTGGATTCTGTTTATCTCTGGTAAGAAATCAGGGGCTAGGGTCAGGGGCAAGCACACATGTGGTTTCAAGAGAATCAGTTCTGAGGATGAATGGTGGGTTTGCAGAGATTCATTTCATCAAATCAGAACTTACAGTGGCAGAGATGATGCTAAGTTTCATCCGACTGTTTTGTTATTCCCCCAAGACACATGGCTAAACTACATTTCCCAGCCATTTGATTGTGTTCTGGCCATTGGGATGTGGGCCGCAGAGATTCATTTCATCAAATCAGAACTTACAGTGGCAGAGATGATGCTAAGTTTCATCCGACTGTTTTGTTATTCCCCCAGGACACATGGCTAAACTACATTTCCCAGCCATTTGATTGTGTTCTGGCCATTGGGATGTGGGCCAGTTCTACATTTGTCCCTCCACTTCTGCAGCAATCTTTAAGAGTGCATGTTAAAGACAGCTGCATCCTAGGACGGAAGGAGGCTGGGTCCCTGAATAGGACACCCTTACAAGCCTGCACCTGGCCAATCACATTGTCCGTGACATGAAAGAGCAATATATCCAGCCTATTAAACTACTAAAATTTCAGGTATTGTATGTTAGTGCAGCTTAGCTTAGCCTAACTTAATAATAATGAACTTATTTACATATAAGTTACTTACTCATACGTTCTTTTGTGTACATGGAATAGCACACACTCAAATATTTTAAGAATGAATGAAAGGTAACAAAGTGTAGGCAGCAAGTAAAGACATCTTTAAGGAAATAGTTCTATAAAAGGGACTGGAGAAATGTGGTGTAGCTGAAGGGGGTGGTGAGGCGAAGGGTGAAGGAAATGTCTTTTTAAAGCTGGGAAACACTAGAGCATGTTGGATCCTAACAGAAATGATGAGAGAGAAACAGAGAATGAATGAGAATGCAGGAAAGAACAAAACTGCAGGAGGGAAGTCCTTGAAAAGGGATGGGCACTGCAGAGTGGAAGTGATCTTTAATTGGAACTGGGATTCCTTTTAGCACATCTATAGTACACCAGGCACTGTGCTAAGATATTTACATGTTCCTCCAGCCTTAGAGTAATATTGCTGGGGGCGGGGGGGGAGCGGAGCTTCTGTAGGAAAAGAAATATTTGTGCTCCCTGTAGTACAACAGTGTATCTGCACCCAGCATGCTGGCCCCTGCTGCAGACCTTCGTGCTTTCTAGTTTCAGGCTCAAGCTCAGTGCAGAGATGTCTTTGCACACAGGACACCACTGAGGCTGAACAAGCACAAGCCCAGACAGGAGGCAGCCCTCTAATGGAGGCGGTTTATCTTCTGAGCCCACCCAAGTACACAACTGGGAAATTTGCCTACATCCCTGGCTGTGTTCACGGCACTCATACAGTTAATCCTCTTGGTGTTAGCTAATAACTAAGGTGTTAGCTGAGAACTATGTTGTTCTCGGATAAGAATTTAAGGTATTATACATGGTGAGGAAGCAGAGAAAGAGACAACTTTGGGTCATACAGGGAAAGGATGAGAAGGCAATTGTAGTGGAGGTTTGAGTTCTGATTCTGCCCTAAATAACCGTGATGATGAAAATACCAGTTACTCTCTCTAGTAATAACAGTGAAAATAAAACTCCTACTTCACATGGCAGTAAAAGATCTAACACGCACCAGATGTCCTGTAAATGCTCATCCCTCCCCTCTGTCTGCGCCTTCCCCTAGGGCTTGTATTAGTCCATTTCAGTTGCTTATAACAAAATACCTGGAACTGGATAATGTGCAAGAAAACAAAATTTATACCTTACAGTTTTGGAGGCTGGGAAGTCCAAAGTCCAGGGAACACATCTGATGAAGGCCTTTTTGGTGGTGACAGTGACACATGGCAGAATGGCAGAGCAGAGAGAGAACTTTTCAGGTGCTCTTCTTTTAAAGCCCTCAGCACCACTCCCATGACCACCATTAAACCATTTACCATGGCAGGGTCCTCACAATCTAATCACCTCTTCAAGGCCCCACCTTTCAATTATGATAATAGGATTTCCCACCCTCTTAACACTGTCACAGTGGGGACCAAGCCTCCAACACATTAAACTTTTGGGGGACACAACTCAATCCACTGCAGGGCTAGTTTTAAAAGTCTCAAGGATTAAATATACTAAATGATAAAAAGGCTGTGATGCTGGAATGCAGACAGTGAGTGGGCCATTTGAGAACATGTGTCTTCTCCCATTGTGCCTTTTCTGCCTCCACCCAATACGGCCCCTGACTTTGAGAACAAGACACAAGAGGGACAACAGTGAGATGAAAGTTCCTTCCCACGGATTTTCAGTGCTCTGCATAGGAATGTTAGGAAGCCTAGAGATGCCCCATGCCTCAGTTTCTCTAGAGTGAATTGCAGTTAAAACCATAAAAACTACCATGCATCAACCATCAATTAGACAGCAGGCACTGGGTTGCATTTTACATGTGTTATCTCATGTAATTCTCACAGCAGCCCCTATAAGATAAGTGTTATTATTAGCCTTATTCAAAAATAAGAATACCAAGGCTTGGACACCTTAAGTTTGTGGACAAAGTCACCCCACTGAGATGTAGTGGCATCAAAGAGAGCCCACTGTGATGCAAGAGTGTGCTCTGTCCACAGTCTTCATGGGTTCTCCGTGCTCTCCCTGGCCACCTCCTAGGAGAGCTTTGGGACAACCCAGCTCTCAGTGTCACTCTGGTCATGGGAACCCTCCTTGCAGTGAGTTCCCAGAGGCAGTTCCTGCAATAGGTCCCTCTTTCAGGCTCCATACAGTTCTACTTTCCACAAAGAGTTATCACAGGACTGGTTGCCCCTGAGCACCAGGAATGACATGCGCTGTCAAGGGCTGTGTGCACTGCAGGACAGAAGCACCCATGGGTGCCCATCCCAAGAGTTATCACAGGACTGGTTGCCCCTGAGCACCAGGGATGACATGCGCTGTCAAGGGCTGTGTGCACTGCAGGACAGAAGCACCCATGGGTGCCCATCCTCAAGCTCCTGCCTGAGACTCTGTTCAGCTTGTTCCTCGATGACGCTCCATGACCCTGGTTCCTCTGACATCTTCTCCTGTACCCAGACCAGCAGACATGGTCCTTGGGTTTACACCGCCAGCAGAAACAAGACAAACATGACACAAAGCCACCTCCACCCCCAACCCCCCAAAAAAGAGGTTCTTTAGAAAACTGCAGCCGTTTCTTTTCTCAAACAAAAGATAAAACTTGGGTTTGGGGAAGTCTCTTTGTTGGGAAGGACCAGTTTAGGGAGCCATTTTGCTCCTGCAGATAAAAGGTAAAGAACCTGAAATTTGGTTGTCATCCAAATGCAGGTGCTTCCAACTGAGAAGTGAAGTGACCTGTTTAATGATGCCCAGGGATGTTCTCACTGTGGCAGGGTGAGATTTGTGGCTTCCTCTAGTTGGCTTAGAGACAAGGGAGAAGATGTAAGAAGAGACTCTGGGATCTGAGAACCTCTCTTTGATCAGATCCTATCCTTCTCCCAGCACTGCAACCAAACTTCTGAGTGATATTGAGAAGGGTCCACTACAGCCCCATGTGTTTTTACTGAACATGGACCCCTCCTAGAGTTGCTTCTTATGCACAGAACAGTAAGCTTTCCCTGCAGTGCCTGCTACCAATTTCCTCTAAGTCCTTCTGTCTGCTGAAACATCCAAATATTTCTATAGTTGTGCCTGTCATCTTGTCTGATGACACCCTGATCCCTGCCCTTCAGCAAGGTCTGGAAGGCAGAAATCCCATCCATCAGGGTCACCATTGTATCCCCAATCCTGAGAACATCTGGAGCCTATAAGAGTCTTCACCCTTCAAGACTTAGCTCAAGTGTTTCATCCAGGAGGACGTCATTGCTGAAGAGCCCCTTTGCCACCACCAGCACCACGTGGCCATCAGCCACAGCACCTCCATGACTGCCATCCTCATGGTAGATCATTACCACCACCTCCATCACGATGACCACCATGATCCCCAACTTCACTGTCAGCATCACTGTCTTATCATCCCTACATCCCTACCACAATAGTTACCACCACTGCCACCACGCCATCCCACAGTCACCATCATCAGCACCATTACCACCGTTCTGATAAGCAAACCATGACCAACATCACCAACATCATCATCATCACCATTATTGTTACTACCATCCTTAACACACTGGTACTGTCCCCACTACTGTCACTGCTACCACAACCAAAGCGTGCTGCATGCATTTGTCATACCGTTTTATAACAACTCTTGTCCATTTTGTCTCTCCCACTGAGTGGTGACCTCCTTAAGAGCAAGAACAAGGACCCATTCATTTACGTATCTCCTTGCACAGCGCCTGGCACAAAGAAAGCACTAAATTAAGATCAGTTGAATAAACAAATGAATGAATTAATTAATGCGCCTAGAAATAATAATAGCTAATAATCGTGTACATTATTTCATTTAAGCCTCACAATAATCCTATGTAAGGGGTATTACTACCCCTATGTCTGTTTTTTGTTGGTTTTCTTTGTTTTGGGGGGTTTTTCGGACAGTGTTGGAAGTCAAACTACTATTTTAAAGATGAAGAATCTGAGGTTAAGTAACTTGTCCAAGGTCCCACGATTAGTAAGTGGCTGAGCCAGAACATGAGCCCACGTCATCTGCCCCCGAGGCCATTGTAACTAATTACTGTATTATACTGTGCCCTGAGTTTCCTCGTATTTCTAGCTGTGAGATGGGATCGCAGAGGGAAAACATTCATCTCACGGGAATCTCGAAATCCTCGGAATGTGGGTTGCCTAGGACCTGATTTGGCAACTTAGCTACTGAGTTGGACTGTGCCTGTGAACACACCCCCC
Source organism: Galeopterus variegatus (assembly GCF_000696425.1). Lineage (NCBI taxonomy): Eukaryota > Metazoa > Chordata > Mammalia > Dermoptera > Cynocephalidae > Galeopterus > Galeopterus variegatus. The sequence continues at coordinate 55,055 of NW_007736588.1, forward strand.
TTAAAAAATATCCCCGGTTCTCAAGGGACATTTTCAACTCTGGCTTAAAGGTTGATTGTTCATGCTTGTTTCTAATGAGCTTCCTATCTTAGAAGTGGAAAACAAGGGCCATCTAATTAACACAGCCAGTTCACAGGGCCTGAAATATTCCAGACTCTTAGAAGAGGAAAACCAATTGTGCATAGGGTGTGCAAGCCCCCGCGGCACAGGAGAATGGAAGGAAGCTCTCGAGGAGTCAGCACATGTCAGAGGAACGCATCGTCTGCTGCCACAAAACTGGGTTCCTGACACCAGCATGGCATAGCTGCTGGAAACACTGCACCGGGACNAGAGGAAAACCAATTGTGCATAGGGTGTGCAAGCCCCCGCGGCACAGGAGAATGGAAGGAAGCTCTCGAGGAGTCAGCACATGTCAGAGGAACGCATCATCTGCTGCCACAAAACTGGGTTCCTGACACCAGCATGGCATAGCTGCTGGAAACACTGCACCAGGATGGCATGTAACAGCCAGCAGTAACACATTCAAAACATCCTCTCCACATTCCAGGCACTGTTTGGGGCGAGTCTGCAAAAAACACCTGGGAGAGTCTGCAAGAAACATTAAGAAATCCCTACTCCTTTAAGCCAAGAAATGCTACCAGGGCTCCATAATGACCCAGCACACCAGCCCGGCTTTGCTTCCTGAGTGGGACTCCTGGAAGGCCCTGTGCCTTGGCAGTCTCTTCACTCAGAGACTCTCCTGTGGCTCAGCAGTTATATAAGCCACATCCAGCAGCATCTTTTTATTAGCATTTATTGTTTATTATGTGCCATGCCTGGTACAAAGTATTTCTGTGCATCGTCTAATTGATACTCACTCAACCAGGTTGCATTTGTAGCCCTGTTTTTATAGACAAGGTAAACAAAGCTAGAGAACTAGACTCCACCAGGGGTCATAGGTCATCACTGGTGAAGCCTGGATTTCAGCTCAGGCCTTCAGACTCCGGAGACTGTGATCTTAACCACTTTGCTATACTGCCTCCCCAAAGACTTAATTAGAGATCCCTTCAAGGGAGAGCTCCAGGTCACACGAAAGGGGAACTTCTGGAGGCCTCCACTCTTTTGATTTGGGCAGGAACGCATGCACACATTAAACACAAGTGTGAGCTTTCCAAGTGGCTCCTGTGCATTTTGCTAAAGGTCACTTCATGTGGCATTTCTCCCAAGTGGGCTATAAGCTCCTTCAAGGCAGAAACTGCACGTGGTATTTTTCATGTCTCCCACCCCTAGCTAAAGGCCTGGAATAAAGCAGGTGGTCTGGAAGGGTGTTTTCAAAGAGGGCAGTGAGGACAATGATCATAATGCCACGATCTGACCCAGCGGGTCTTTACAGCCTGGCTTCCCACGGTTCTCCCCCATGCTGTCTGGGCTCCAGCCATGTGACCATCTCTCCCAGTCGCATGGACACACCCATGCTTTCAGGCCTCCACCTGGAATGCTGTCCTCCACTCTCCCATGACCCTTCATGGCCCATCTCAAATGCCACTTTCTCAGCAAGACCTCCTTGGGTCCCTCCTCAGCAAGAAGTAATCCCTCTCTCTGAACTCCCACAGTCCCTGTTCCTTCCTTCCCTCCCCTCCCCTCCTTCATCTCAGATGGTTATTGTGATGCTGAAGTGAGATAATGTTCCAGAAAGAGCTTTGTAAATGAGAGGCACTGTGTAAACAGGAGGGCTTTTGAGGGCTCTTATCCCATCAACTAAGGACTAAGATTGTCAGTGGTGTCCAGTCCTATGTCGCTCAGCTCAGTACCTCAGACACTCAAGGCACAGGAACGTGCTGAAAGCCTGTTCGAAGATTTCTCTCCCTTGTCCTTGCAGTCAGGTTTATGTCCTTCTATACCAGGTTGAGCTGACCTTCATTAGGTCAAAGTAAACACTCGTTAGGAATGGATTGCAAAACTATGGGAAAGGAAATAATTGAAACATCTACTGACAACCTCCTCCAAAGGGATTTCGCATATCACCGTGATTCTCAACTCTGTCATATCCAATGTTTTCTTTTTATAACAAATATTTTGTAATTTCCCCTTTACTATCCTGAAACGAAATCCATAATGTATATGGGAGTGACTGGCTAACTGCTTACCAAACCCTGTCCCTCTTCTTCCTGGGTGCACTAAACTGGATTTCCCAGCCTCCCTTGCATGAAGGTATTGCCACATGACTGAATTTTAGCCAATGGATTGGGAGCACCACTTCCAGACCTGGGCCTGTGAAAACCCCCCTCTAGCAAAATCTAGGACTGTCCAGATGACCTTGGAACCCATGTTTTAAATGACTGACTGTGTGGACCCCAGCTGCTGAAAGGACTTTACCTAAGGGAGAAATCTATTTCTATTGCTTAAGCAACTGAAATTTGGCAACTTATCTTCTATAGCCACTAGCATTGCCCTAAATAATACAATATAACACATCTCCATATATCTGTGGCTCCTGATCCTGAATTAACACTGTATTTTAGTGGCATTGAGAAAAATTAAGTAGAAAGAAGGCTGGGCCCAGAACCAAGAGACTTGGGTTCTGGTCCAGGCTCTGCCACTAAGTAGCTAAGTGATATCAGTCAAGTTCACTCACTCTCTCTCTCTCTGGGTCTCAGTTTCTACAACTACAAAGTAAAGGCTTTAAGGTCCATCCAGCTCTAGTATTCCGGGACTCCACTGTCAGTCAGCTCCATGGGGCCAGGGGCCATGCCTACCCCATACCTGTGGTCTAGAGGGTAGTATAAAGTTCCGGAAGGATACCATCAATGGTCACTGTGACAAAAGAAGAGAGAATGTGATATGTTATACAACCTGCTGATATTTGACCTTTGTAAGTGGGCAAGGTGTAAGGTCATGTGTTTCATAGATTGCAGAATCATTCTCTCATTCAAGAAGTGACATGTAGATGCTCAAAAAACACTTCTTGAAGGACAGAATTGCACCCAGGAAGAGGAAGAATCAGGTTTGGTGAGCAGTCAGCCAGCCACCGACTTCCCTTTGCCTCTCCCTGCACAGCATCCCCCGCCCACCTGCACACACCCATGTACATACTCCTCACACTAAGTAGACCCCGGACCCCACAGCCTTCCATAAACCTCTATTTTTTCCATCCTGGCACATTCTGCTCCAATGCCCTCCAGCCCCTCCCTGACAGCCACCAACTTCTGTGAGTCCTCCAGTTCCACTAAATCATTTCTCTCTCCAAGTACTAATATGCTAAGTATTTATTTTAAGATGGAAGAAAATTGGAGCCTGAAATTAGCACATTTTTTCATCACATTGCCCAAACCACTTCTGTGTGGTGGAGCCAAAAATAAGCACTAGTAAAATTAACACAGTTTATTAAACAGAAGAAGCCATCCAGAGCTGAGCTAATACAGCAACCACACGGAAGGTCCTCCTTCCTCCTGGGACAGCTGTCAGTCAGCCTTGAAAGATGAATGGCACTCTCCTCCGAAAGTCAGACTACATACATCACAAACAGGGAGGAGGAAGGAGAGCTACATTTCTAACCCAGCTCTAAGATCTTTGAGCTCTGTGACCTTGAGATAGTCAAACAACCTCTCGGAGTCTGTTTCCCAGCCACAATATAAGGAAAACTTGTGCGATAAACGTCACAGGACTGTTACGATCACACCTACACACACAAGATCTAATGCACTAATGCATGTAAAAGTGTTTTCTAAATCAGAGAAGCTTTATCCTTTTAGGTTATCATTTGATACTTTTCTCCTTCCATCTTTTCTTTCTCCCTTTCTTTCTTTTTCTCTTTCGTCCTCCTCCCTCCCCCCACCCCCCAGAGAAGAAGGCACAGCCCTGTCCTTGTCCCTGTGGGTAAAAGAACAAATAGGACATGATCCCTCCTTTACAGAGCTTGGCATCCAGCTGGGGACATAGGCATGAAAGGAAGAGCAGCAGTACCACAGGTGGCTTGCTGTGACCAGGGCCACTGCACATTGTTGTGCACATGGTGTCCTGCACAAGGTGCTCGATGGAGGGGGTGCCCCAATGACTCCCATGCACTCCTCTGGCCAATCTCCTGGTGTAGGACTGTGTCAGCCAAGTAGAAGAGGCTCCTTTCTCTACTTTGAACCAAGGTGCCATGTTGCTTTCCCCTGCACGGATTCATCACCCTAACTCCCCTGGATGATGGAGATGCAAAGGATTACTCAAAGCCCATCTCTTCTGAGCAGTGAGAGACCCTGAAGTGGTTAATCTCCCACCAGAACGCTCAAGTGAGAGGCATCCCTTCCTTGGGAAATTAACCCAGAATTAGGGTTCTCTTCCTGCATATATTTTCCAGACCAGGAACTAACAGGAAGAAAACATAGGTGGGGTTATAGTTTAACAATATAGGCCGGTAACTTTCAGTGAAACAAGCCAGATGACATTCCAGTAAGGCAATTAAGTGGTCCACCAACAACAGTTTGATCTTAGCAGACATTCCTTCTCCCTCCAGCAATTTTCCAGTATCTTTACATTTCAATCAGTAACTAGTCTGTCTTTGAGCCAGCAACCTTGCTGTGCCACAAATCTTTATCTTATACCAGAGACTTTATAGCCTGAGGAAAATTTCCAGTCCTCTGCAAGGTCAATATTTGAAACTGCAAGGCTTTGGAAAACCAGGCCCTGTGAAGTATGTCTGCTTTAAGAATCCTCTACAGTGCCATATGGGTGGGCTCAGAGCATCCCAGTCCTAATGCAGGATACTTGGAGAACAAGAGGAATATGGGAGCTGCTAATACCACCTGGGGCAAATGGGAAGAACTTCTGACCAAAGATACCATTTGCATGACCTTCTGGAGGTTATTTGCCAGGCAGAGAAGGTAGGAAAATGCTCTCCCAGAAAAGGAGAATTCATTGAGAAAACACAGACATATGAAAGCCTAAGGTCAGTTTGGAAAATGGTAAGTTGGTTCTTCTGGCTGAAGCCCCAGAAGGCTGAACAATGCTGAATGGTAGGAAGTTATGAAATGCTTAGTCATGCACTTAGTAAATGTCTCTGAGCACCTACTGGGTGCCAGGCACTAGGAGCAAGGCCCTGAAAAGTTTGAAAAGAATTGTTGAGAGATTACTCAGGAATAAAGTAAACTTCCTTCTAATTGTGAACTTCCAAGAATCTTCTTCCTCAATGCAACATCCAATCCTTCCCATTAGGTCTAGGGGTTGTAGATTGCAGCATGAAGCCAACAATGAGGTTTCCCCAAATAATATGGACATCAGAATTTTCTCTGAGACTTTAACCATGAAACTCACTTACACAATGGATGTGGTGGATGGTAACCGTATATGGGAATAAGCCAAAAATACGCTTCATTCTGGTAAGTTGGGTGTAACCTCAGGAAGGCAGGCTGAAACAGTTCAGCATGTGAAAACTTACTCTGATGTATTGAACCCAGTCTGGAGAAAGACTGTGTGAAGAGCAGAAGATGGTCAGATCAAAACACGCACTAGGGAAGCAAGAAGTTGGCATGGCCATCCAAGCGCCACCCAGTGCAAAAAGAGCTCTCACCTTGCCATTCAAACACCATTGGCATCACCTGGGAGCTGGTTAGAAATGCAGAATTTCAAGTCCCTCCCCCAGATCCACTAAATCAGAATCTGCCTTTTTACAAGCTCCCTAGAAGATCTGTATGCATATTTCATCTCAAGAATCACTGCTCTAGACTTTTGTCTGTAAATGATAAGAGAATAAATATCGTAGGCTTAGCAGGCTTACATGGTCTCTGCCCCAGCTTCTCAATGCTACTGTCTTAGTGTGAAAGCAGCCATAGACAAAATGTAAATGAAAGGGTATGGCCGTGTTTTAATAAAACTTAGCTTACAGACCATGAAATTTGAAGTTCTCAATTTTCACATATTATAAAATGGTATTCTTATTTTTATTCTTTTCAACCATTTAAAAACATATAAACCAGACGTAGTTTTAACTCACAGCCACAGTAACCTAGTTAACTATCTATTAGAAGACCCCCAATTTAGGAAACTCTGCCCAGAGACCAGCGGAGGAGCCAATAAAAATGGCTTAACCTGAGACTCATCAAGATGGCGACGGGTCTGGAGCGGCCGTGACAGGAGACAGCGCAATCCTGAGAGCTGTGCGCTGTGATACCAGAGTACTGATTGCATTTCCAAGAGCAACAAAAGGCGAATAATTCTTTCAACAACGATCCTACATCGACAAACAAGCGGCAGCAGGTTCGAGGTTTTGGGGCCAACACAGACGAGGACTCCTGAGAGCGCCCAAGCCCGGCTGTGGGAACGAGCGATCAGCCCAGAT
>NW_007736588.1:62355-62584 GCF_000696425.1 Galeopterus variegatus
AGTGAGGGCAGGCCAGCCATCTCTGTTTGGCGTGGCTCCTCACTGAGACGTGCTATTTGCTGACCTCGACACGGGGCACCCCGGGGCCTGTGAACCGGCCTACAATCCCACTCTCCCTGCAGATCTCAGACGGGGCTGGTAGTGTGGGGAGCCCCGGCCAGCGTCGGAGGGGCAGGGAAGAGGAGCCCGCCCAGATCGTCTCTCCACCACACCCTGGGCGTCGGCCCGA
>NW_007736589.1:0-9659 GCF_000696425.1 Galeopterus variegatus
AATGAATTATGATTCCTGGGAAGTATTAGATATTCACATAAGGTTCATGGTCACAGTAAAATGAGTCATTATATTTGTGTGCATGTTCCAGCCACATTCAGTGCATATGTCCAAGCATAGAATAGGCAGGGAATTGGATTTAACCAAGGTTGGGTTTTGCTAAGTGAGCACGAAGAAGCAAGAGGGGCAAAAGAGTTGAGGGTAGATGCAGGGTAATGATTAAAATAACCAACCATGGTATTAAAGCTGTGAAGGGAGAAATATGATGAGAAGGGAGGATGAGAAAAAAGGTGGTAGGATCAATGGGTTGCAGGAGGAATTAGGAGTGGGAGGAAGGGAGGGGAATCGATAGGTCACAGGTCCCAGAATTTCAAGTGTGACAGCATCGGGCTGTTAGAGGAATTAAGATGAAAAAGTAGAAAGTGGTGTTCTGATGATGGGATGCTTGAAACTGAAATCTCAGAATGAATTATGATTCCTGGGAAGTATTAGATATTCACATAAGGTTCATGGTCACAGTAAAACGAGTCATTATGTTTGTGTGCATGTTCCAGCCACATTCAGTGCATATGTCCAAGCATAGAATAGGCAGGGAATTGGATTTAACCAAGGTTGGGTTTTGCTAAGTGAGCACGAAGAAGCAAGAGGGGCAAAAGAGTTGAGGGTAGATGCAGGGTAATGATTAAAATAACCAACCATGGTATTAAAGCTGTGAAGGGAGAAATATGATGAGAAGGGAGGATGAGAAAAAAGGTGGTAGGGTCAATGGGTTGCAGGAGGAATTAGGAGTGGGAGGAAGGGAGGGGAATCGATAGGTCACAGGTCCCAGAAGTTCAAGTGTGACAGCATCGGGCTGTTAGAGGAATTAAGATGAAAAAGTAGAAAGTGGTGTTCTGATGATGGGATGCTTGAAACTGAAATCTCGGACAGGTCACATAAAGTCTAAATTCTAGTCTGGAGGAGAACTATGGGAGGAAAAGGCTGAGGCCGTTTAGAGGAATGTGCTGGAATGAGATCACGGGAGGAAAGGAGTTCCAGGATCTGAGTGGCCAGGATGTTGAAAGTACCATCTAGATACTAAAATAAAGGAGATTTAAGGGAGGAGAGGATGACAGTGAGCCAGGAGCCAAAATCAACAAACAAACAGGGGCGATCCAGGCGTCCGTAGAGACTACAACAAAGAGGGTGCTGGATAGGATTGTTTGACAGCAAGGGCGTCAAAGCTGCAGGGTTTTAGGGAAGAGGAAGGGAGAATGAATGGTCTGGAAATGGAAATGCTGAACTAGGAAGACACCCAACTGTACCCCAGTCCCAGTGGTACAAGAGGTAAAGGAGGAAAAAAGCCACCACCGAAGAGGGCTGCAGGGGAGCAGTGTGCTCAGAGGAAGTTCAGATTTAGGTTAGTCTTGCACACACCACACATGTACACAAACACACGTGCATGTGTCCATGCACACACACACGGATAAACATACTTGTACCTAAACACAGCCTCTCTCTCCACACACACACAAATACACATGCACGCAAGGAAACATAAGCTGGGTGTGTTTAAATGCATGGACTTTATGGTATGTGAAATATACCTCAAAGCTGTTTTTTTAAAAAAGGGGGAAGATACAGAGCTCTTTAAGAACAAGGAAATCAGATGCATTGGTGGGAGGGTGTCAAGAAAAGTATCTTTAAAAACAGTATCCAATGAAGATGTCCCAATATGAAAAAAAATATGTTTTAGCACATAATGATATTATTTCTTTTCTTTGAATTCACAGTGCTCTCCTTGAATGTCATTCATGATCTTTCTATCATACTCATTTGAATATCTGTCCTAAATTTTCTACAAAATTGTAAGGCCCCTGAGGATTTGGAGAACGTCTCCTTCAGTGTGACAGTCTCTGTAGGATGTAGAACTGTGCCCAACTCATTGGAGGTCCACATTATTATTTCTTTAAATGCATTGAATTAATTTGAATACTTATTCTTTCAAAGTATCAAAGTAACACCTTATAAAAGCACTTTCAAAAAATGAGTTCTGTATTTATATGAAAATTAAATCAAATAAACGAGAATATTTTATTAGTTATTATTGTTACTGAGTGAGGACTTGCTACATCATGTGCATAGAAGCCAATACCATGGCACTGGTTTCTGAGAAAAGAAAAGGTTTTCTTTCAAGGTCCACCAGTAAGGAGACAGAAAGCAAGACTCAAATCTGTCTCCCAGATCTAAGGTCCAGGCAAGTTGTAAAGGGGCAGGTGAGGGGAAGGGAAAAAAACAAAGCATGAAGAATTTATAATTTTGCAGGGTTTGATTGGTCAGTGCACTGAATGTTCCTTATTGTATGACCTCTCACTTTGAAATTGGCTCCAGTGGTTAAATGTCCAGCTATTCGGTTCCACTGGAGGGGAACTTTGGTTCCAGTCATGCTCAAAGTCTTGATCTTCCTCCCCTGAGCATACTGAGTGGGTCTCCTGCAAAGCAGCATGCTAACACAGAGAAGGGAAACTGGTTCAAGCCAGTTATGTGGTTTCATTATCATTAATTCTAACTCGTAATCATCTTAGAAACTGAGGCTGAGAAAGAAATGCTACAGATAAATATCAAAAGTATGTCCAACATGAAACTTTTAGAATTATATGGTGAAAAAAACTAGTATATAATTGCCAGGAAAGCTATTTAAAGCAGAAATATGAGATTAAAAATGCCAAAGGTGTAAACAACTTTAATCTGCTAATTTATTACACATGTCTCTTAGAGCCAAGTTTTATTTTAAGATTAGATGTTGGATACTTTCACTGCATTACTGTGAACAAAACTAAATTTTCTAAACTCAAATGCTACGCGTTTTTCATCTTTTAGATGTCACTTCATCTCCCCTGAAACCAAGTTGATTTCTATAATTTAGGCATTGTGAACATGTACATACATGTCTTTTAAAGATATTCTTTTAAAGTCTAAAAGATACTATGAACTATACCTATCACTGTCTGAATTTCATTGCCAGACTGCTGTAGGGAACAGACTGGTTATAGAAATGAGTTACTATTTTATTATTAAAACAGCAAATATTGCTTTAACTAATAAAGATGATTCAGGGCCACTTGCTGAGGAAAAGCATCCATTCCATCATACTTGGAGAAGGTGTGAAAGTGTATTACAGACCCAATTACCTGCAACCCTTTCTTCTCTTACAACCTAGATTCTACCTTGGTTTTTGGACATACCTAATTCTAACTGCTAACTTAATATACTAGCTATAGGAAAGCAGTCACAATAAAAAATGAGGTCCAATCAAGTATTTAAAAGATGATTCACTACCAAAGGTAAGTGGCTTTTAAATAGGTCTATGTTCTCAAACTTTCCAACAAGGCTCTGCTACTTATTCCTAAGAAACACCGTTCTCCAGTTACACCACGATGAAATGTGACCTTTCTCTCCAGCTGGCACTGAGGTTTAGCTATAATCATTAAAAAAGTACAGGTGTGCTGACAATTCAAGCTAGCACAACAGTGGCATGGTGTGAGACTCGGTGGATGGGAAGGGGAAATTTACAGAAAGGCTTGCACAAAATTGAATCCTTAATATAATCTTAATAACGTGAGCTCTTTCAGCCAAATATGTGGCCTCCCTTCCCCCTGTGAAATATTATGATTGACTGCAAGCTTATAAAAAAATGCATTTCAGGGATATTGTAGGATTTTAATGCACAAAGTACAAGTGTTTGCTACATGTATGACTTATCCAAGTTTGACTTATTCAAGTCTGCCCTGTCTCCTTTGACATGTAGGGTCCAAAAGGATGAGGAGTGAATGACCAGGGACTCTTAACCAGTGGAAAAGCTTCACATTGTCCTGGTGACCTGAAAGAGCAGAACTAGGACAAGTGATAAGAAGAAGGAGGTGGATTTCATTCCCACATATGGAAGAACATGATTAGAGCTGTTACAAAGGTCAATGGACTTACTTGGAAAGAAGGAGTTTGGACACAGGCGCTGTTCAAGAGGCAATGAGTAGCATCTGTTAAAACAGCATTGAAAGGTCAAGGGCTCCAATCCCTGTAACAGCCAGCTGCAAAAAAAAAAAAAAAAGACATAATTGAGTATCTCGTGCTAGATGACCTGAAAGACCTCTTCAGACTCTTAAGGTTTTATTCCAGATCCCCAGGCAAGCACTCTGTTGGTGTATTTCCCATTCTCTGACCATGCCATCCTTTCTTTCATCTCTGAGCCTTTGCATACACCATTCCCTCTGCCTGGGCACTCTTCATCCCCTCACCCCTTCAAACATGAGCTCCTAAGTCAATTCCTTCATTTTTTTTTACTTCCGTTCAGGCTTCACTGTCCCAACACATTTGGGTAGGGGAACTTTCCTATATGCTTCTATGGCACTCTGTACCTCACCTATAATGGTACTACTCCAGTTGACTGTGAACAAAAAAAAAAAAAAAAAAAAAAAAAGACATAATTGAGTATCTTGTGCTAGATGACCTGAAAGACCTCTTCAGACTCTAGGGTTTTATTCCAGATCCCCAGGCAAGCACTCTGTTGGTGTTGGTGGTTCCCATTCTCTGACCATGCCATCTCTTTCTTTCATCTCTGAGCCTTTGCATACACCATTCCCTCTGCCTGGGCACTCTTCATCCCCTCACCCCTTCAAACATGAGCTCCTAAGTCAATTCCTTCATTTTTTTTTACTTCCGTTCAGGCTTCACTGTCCCAACACATTTGGGTAGGGGAACTTTCCTATATGCTTCTATGGCACTCTGTACCTCACCTATAATGGTACTACTCCAGTTGACTGTGAACTCCTTAAGGGCAGGGAACACGTCTTTGTCATAATTCTATGTCCATCACCAACACAAGGCCTGCAGCCTAGCCATTTCTTGATAAATGTATTAAGTGATTTAATTACTTTGTTAATGAAAGCATTACTGTGGCTTTCCCATAAATTCATTGCACCTAGAAATAGTTTAACCACAGATAGTGCACCTTGCTTAGTCATGCTATTTGGGGGGTCACAAGTTCTTTTTCCACCCAAGTTGTGCTCCCAGTAGAACATCAGTATCATTCATATGCAGTAGGAATTACCTGCATGCTGTCAAATTACGAAGGGATCGTTAGGGCAAGAACAGTTAATTAAAACTCACCAAAGCTCTGCATACATAAAAGGCTACTAAATAAAGGTGAATAAGGACATTTACACCAAAACTGTCTTTTGGCCACCACCTATATGACTTAGATTCTCATTCTGGGTCAGGTAAACTGAGTTCTAATTAAAAGTCCTGATGATGTCAGTCCCAGGGGGAACCTTGCCAGGGCCAGTCCTCACATGTAAACCCATGGGCCTCTGACCCCTCCTGTTAAAAAGTCCTCTGAATGGCTGTGATGTGTAAGACACCTTGATTAGCTACTTCCTGCAACAGTCTGCCAGGGCGAAGGGGAATAACTTAGCCCAGAAACTGCAATGAGTGTGTGGACACAATCCAGTATCCTTAATCAAAAGAAGATAATTCAAACCACTTTCTTCCCACATAATATGCAACACATCCATTAACATTACTGATTTAAGTGGATCAAACAAACTCAAAATTGAATAAGTGACTGAATAACAGTCAAATCTACATTTCATCATTTCCCATCTTCCTCCTGCTTTTAAACTTTGTTTTATGATTGCTTTGTGAAAATTATATTAGTCATTTGAAATTTAGTAAATATAGGTTGTTGATGAAAACAGTCAGACAGCCCCTACTCACACCCCTTATCCACTGCATCACGACTGAAGAGCAGAAACGTCCACAGTTCACAATCCCGTGACCAGCCTTCAGCCATCTCCCCACTTCCTGATTAACTGGAGACCTGTGCTCAACTGTAGTGTTTACTACCTGCACCCTGTGCCTCTTCAACACCTCCCCTAAAATGACCCTATCTTTCTGTCTACTTGGCCGTTGCTTACCTAGACCAATGTTCCTCAAATCTAATATGCTTAGGAATTACCTGGGGATCTTGTAAAATGCAGATTCTAATTCAGTAGGTCTGGGGTAGAGCCTGGGATTGTGCTCTTGTAAAGGCTTTTAGAGATTGCTAACACTGCTGACCCATGGACCATACTTTAGAGTAGGATCCCAGTCCGGTACGGGCGCGACACTGAGGGTTGCAATCCGTTGCCGGACACGAAAAAAAAAAAGATTACACCTTTACTTGTTTGTCCCAGAAAGTTAAGTATTTAAAAGATTTCACGGTTCCCAATACAGGCTTTTAAAGGCATACTTATTATTCTATCATATTCTATTTTTTAAAAAACTACTGGAAGAATTTGGAAGAAAAGCAATCTCTTTGGACCAATTTGTCAAATGATGAGAGTTCAAAGCTCTAGTTATCTCTTATTCTAAAACACTCTGTTATCCCTCAAGGATAAATTTTTCCATTTCTGATAAGGTCCTTGTCCGACCCAAATCATAAGCAAAGGAAGTCTTGCGGGGGAAATGTGTTTACTTATTTTTCCACGTAAGATCTTCAAAGAAATTTAAAGGAAGAAGAAACTGATCCTAAGGATATCTTCCAGAAGTAAAAAATTCAGTAAGCCATTTTCCACATTCTCCTAAAACAATCTTTATCTCTGAGGAAATTGAACCAATACTCAAGATTCTAACTCTCAAAGCAATGTTTTTCCAAAAGTGTTGTCCTTATTCGTCTAATATAAATATCATCTGTGGAGTCATTTTTTTATACCCCCAAGATTCACATTAAAGCTAGTTTAAAAATAATTTGCCATTTACATATGTTTTCACTCGATTGAAAGTCAAAAGCTCCTCAACCCTTGCCATTCCGGCAACAAAAGACAGAATCACATTATCTTAAGGGTTTTATTCAGCAAGATAGAGTGCTAGGCCTCTGAAAAAGATACAGTTTCTCATGGTGAAGGGTTAAAAGAGGACACCAAACCACCCTCTGGAAGTCATTAAGTTACAAAGCCCCAAGAAGATAAAAGTTTCCATTTTCTAAAATGTAAATCAAAAACATATTCATTAGTATTGCAAAACAAACATGCAAATCTTCACCACTTGAAAAGCTCAGCTAAATACGTACAAGGGCTAAACCCAAAAATACATCTGGTCCTCGGTTACAGAACTTGCTTTTTTGGTTTTATCTAAAGAGTTTGTCTGTCTTCCATGGTTGGCTTCTTGGATTATTGCAATTCATAACAAGCCTTTTAGCTAAGGATGAAATAAACAAAGATAAAGTCTATGTCCTAGTTTTAAATGGTCCAGATGGGATGATTTTTCCATATGTTTAGCATACCCACTGTTTATTAATCATTGCTAGCAGAGCTCAGAGGATTACTGGGTTTATTGCCTAGGCAAGGGCTAAAATTTACAGTTTGTTTAATCTCTGTACACCTTTTTAATATTCCAGCCTTTCCGGATTGTTGTTTGTGCTTAATTCAGGTTGGGTGTATGTCCAAATCCATGTCTGTGTGTCTGTGTGTGTGTGACATATTATAGGTTAGGGAATCTCAGCCAACTGATCAAGAAGAGGTTTCTGTGCCCAAATTTGGATACAATATCAGTCTTAAGGAATGTGTTACATCATAACAATGACAATGTGGGTAAAACTGGCAATACTTGACTCACTACCCTTTCCAGTGATTTACTTAGTGTCTGGCAATCTGTTTTTCATATGATGTTTGTTTCTCATAAACATGGGAGAGTACGGTGTCAAGATAATAGTCATATCATTCGTCATTGCAGGACATCTATGGCGCTTGCCAAGAAAAGAAGGTTCTTTTATCTTGGGCTTCTTACAAGTACTTGCGTTCTGGTGATTGTTTCTCATCAACAGGCTGTTCTGGTTTTTGAAACCTGACCATCACCACCTTGGTTCTGTTGTTCTGTTGTCATTTCAGTTTGTCGTCAGTGAATGAAGTCCATGGAAGGGTCAGCGTGGGGAACAGTAGAGGAGGTCCTGGGACATGGTGCAGCCACCAAGTGGGGAGAACCTAAAGCCACAAAGGCACTCTGTCATTTTTGAAATGGATCTGGTCTTAGATCAAGTATGTGGCCTCCATTTTCACAAGTGTACCAAGCTTTCGAGCATATTTTTGGTTGTAAAGTAGTTAAAACAACCATACGGGGGGTAAAAAGGAGAAACCTCTGTCTTTTGGTATCTCAATCGTAAAGCCATCTCGTCAATACCAGGGAATTCGGACAGAAGGCTTCCATATTTGGAACATCCTCCAAAACTTGGAAGGAGAAAAAAGGGAGGAGATATTCTTTAAAATTTCTTTTAATAGAATTGGTTAAGATGGTTAATGTAGAAAATGTTCTATTAATCATGTGTGCTTTTTATAGTATTTTTACACGGGTTTTGAAATGTGGTTTTATATCTTCAGCAAATAGAAGAATGGGAGGTCTCCATAAAACATAAGAATAGACAGTTGTGGGTACAGACAACTGAATATTTAGTCATTCAAAGAAAGCTTTGAAATCACTCTGTTGGAGTCTTGTGTACAATAATTAAGCTCTGAACAAGTACCTTTTATGATATCATACCCTGTGCTGTAGGCACATAACATTTGCCCTATATGATAAAATATAAAATTTGTGCTCAGGAACCAGCATTTATCAAATGAGTCACCTAAAGGAGCAGCATTTAACTTATGTCTGTGGATGGAAACACTCTCACTTGAACTTGGAATGTCAGTTCTATGACACAGGCAATGGTCAGATATTCTGGGAAATCTACGCAAAGAATATCGTTCTAACATCTCACCTTAGCTTGTCTAGCCAGGAAAACTGCTCTGTTTAAAGTATCATTGTCAGGCAAATTAGTACCAAGCTTCCCCCAAGATGATAGACTAAGCCCACTATTTTATTCAAGGAAAAAAATACATATGTGCTAATGTGACTAAACAAGAAAGAAAAATATTGTTATTTTTAGGGATCAGTGCATATAGAGCATATCTCACAAAAAAAGAAAAGTGAACTTAGAAGTTACAAAGTTCAGCTACCTCCTGAGAATGTCTTACAGTAGAAATAACAAGGAAAGTTCTAGAAGGCTAATATCAACTGATGCTTAAAGGAACCTACAATGCACATAGCAAAACTGCTAAGCTTTAGGGTTTAGCAGGAAAATATAGAGAGGGCACGCCTCTTTCTGAAAAGGTATTCCCCATCAAAACTATCACCTAGGCAAAGGACTGTCTTGTCATCACCAAGTAGCAAATAACTTGGAAATTTAATCAGTATTTGTGAGGGCTCTATTTATATTTTCTTGTCCCCAAACTAATTGCATTTGTAGATGGTTCCATCAGAAAAGCCAGGGGATCAGAATAATTCACGTTTTTTCTTCCTGAGTAAATGGCTAACCCCAGCAATTATTTCAAGCAATAGAAAATTTTGAAGGGGTGATTGGACAGTGTCTAAGTAACTAAGTCACATAACTGGATCAAAATGAATCAGAAAAGCCAGGGGATCAGAATAATTCACGTTTTTTCTTCCTGAGTAAATGGCTAACCCAGCAATTATTTCAAGCAATAGAAAATTTTGAAGGGGTGATTGGACAGTGTCTAAGTAACTAAGTCACATAACTGGATCAAAATGCCATCTGAAATAAACTCATGATCTTTTCCTCAAAACTTAGATCCTCCATCCCAATTTACGTT
>NW_007736589.1:9852-11763 GCF_000696425.1 Galeopterus variegatus
CATCTGAAATAAACTCATGATCTTTTCCTCAAAACTTAGATCCTCCATCCCAATTTACGTTTGAAGATACTCATGCATCTATTAGTCACCAAGTCCTGTTCATTCTTCTTTCAAAATGTGCACTCGGTCACCCACTTCTCTGCTTTTGTTCCCCATTGTGCCATTCTTATTCTGGTCCTTGCCATCTACCTGGAGTAGGCAACAGCCTTCCAAATGTTCACCTTCATTTGTTTCTAATCTCTCCCCAGAAATCCATTCTATAGACTACTAGCCAGAATAACTCCCCTAAAAAATTAATTTCATTCAGTCACAATCCTGCTGGAAAGTAGCCAAATGTTTTTCCTGGACCACAGGACCAAAAGCCAAACATAAATGGATGACATTCAAAGCCCGTTGAAATCTAGCCCACTCCCCTCCACCATTTGGCCTTACTGCCCTTCATCACGCCAGATCAATTTCTTACTCTTAATCTCTCATTTCTCTTCTCTTTGCATATCAAATTCCCCATAATCTCAGTTCTAGTTCAGGTCCTTTCTACTCCATGAGGCCTTTCCCACTGCCAAAGTCCATATTGATGTATCCCTGCTCTGGACGCTAACACTCAGTTTGACTGCCTCTGCTGTTAGTACAGACACATCACCATGTGCTGCCTTGTACCGTGAACAACAGTTTCATGTCTATTTTCTGTTTATTTAACTACATGCTTTTGGATGAAAAGCATGATTTCTAAAATGTACCAGTAACTATTGCACTGAGCACCTGCCACATGCCAGGTACAGTGTTAGGCTACTTCCCTATGTCACTAACTCTAAAACATAAACTTGACAGGGACACATCTGCTTTGCTCACAAAGTGCCTGGAAAAATGAACAAGTAATAGAATTCTCTGGACTCCAGTGCCTAGCTCCAGATTTAGTGCCCAATTTTTAAAATAATTCAAATGCAATACAGAAAGTCCTAAATGTATAGACATTTTAGAAAATCAGTCAATGGTCATAAAAATTGTTCTGGTAGCATGAAAATATCCTCTCCTCATCTCAGTATTGGCTCAGCAGTTTTGCTGGTTCATGAAATGAACTCTTGTGGCACTTCATTATCTTCCTGTGATTTTTCTGTGGCTATGCCCATGACTTTCAGACACTTGTTAGGACTTCCCAAGAGAACTGGCTAGAACTCAAAGTCTCTGAGTGGTCATTTTTGTCATATAAAAATACCTGACTATACTATAATTCTATTTAACAGTAGTTATTTTCATTTTTCTACAATTTCAATCATTTAGTTAAATTTGGGAAGAAAATAAGGTTTCCAAAACCACTTCCACTGCTTTGCTCTTCACTTCCAGATTTTATTCTTTGGTCTCAAAAGAGCCCTTAAACTAAGAAGCAATATAAGAGTATCTCCATTGGAAACTGTCAAGCTGTTCCCTGACAGACAAAATGAAAGAAACTGCGTCTCCAAGCTCTTATTGAATTAAAATGGAAGTTCAGAGGTCTGGAGGATCCAGATTGTATATCCGCATGGTTAGATTATCCAGATAAACCCCACCCAGCACATTACTAACATTTTTAAGAATAGGGAAAGCCACGGATGCCAACCGAAATGAGGAATTATAAAGCCAACCTTGGCCCAGTAGGGAAATCTATTTTATCCTACCACATTTTTACATTTGCATACATGGCACCCTTCAAAGCCAGGAGTTTATATTTTCCCACCAAGGCTCAGCATGTGTGAAAAATGCTTTCCAAGAAGTGAAGGCTGGCTAAGCTGCAAATGCGAATATGAATTTGTGGGCAAACATATGCAGTTTAACCTGAACTGAGATCTGTCCTTTATATCTTGGGTGTGCTTGGTAATAACCCAAGTCTCCCCCAGAAAAGAACCCTGAATCTCAAAATCCAAAAAATAATGGCAC
>NW_007736589.1:13278-13944 GCF_000696425.1 Galeopterus variegatus
GGGAACAGCTTGAATTGCCAGACATGAAAAATGACAAAAGTAGGCATTGGAGAGTAGCATTGTACCCTCAGCCCAGGGTCCTAAGAAGCAAACAAACTTTTCTGTGGTGTGGTGCAATGCCAATCCATAAAGGAAAAGCCGACACCCTGAATAACATCTGAGCTCATAAAACTGTACTTTCCCTTATCAACGTGAAATTTTAGGCTCTTGGACTTCAAGGTTTTGCTTTGATTTTCACTTTTTTTAGACCAACCCAAGTAGCTCTCACATGTTTTACCTTGGGTGATAATTAATATGGGTAACTAACGCTTCAAGTAGAAAAAAGCAAAATCACTTAACAAATAGGAGCTATTTATTACATACCTACTATATTCAAGGTACCAGGATAGATGCTCAAAGAACATAAAAGATGAGGCGATATAGCTTCATCCTGACTTTCTCATAGGGCTAATTGAAGCATAGAGATGAGAGATAATAATGACAAAATACAAGGTAAGTGTCAAAATATGGTCAGACAAATCAGTGTTTTAGGAGTTGGAGAAGAGCCTGGGTCACTTAGGAAAGGCCAAAGAAAACAAATGAAATTTGAGCTGAACCTGAGAAGAAAGAAAACTCAGACCAGAGGAAACAAGAGGATATACCTTCATTGCAACAGGTAAGTACATA
>NW_007736589.1:14634-18367 GCF_000696425.1 Galeopterus variegatus
CCTTTCAGAACCATGTTAAGGGGAAAATGTGGAAGTCTTCATACTTGCTGACAAAGCTTCTGGTGAGTTCTTTGAAGACTGAGCCTGTGTCAACCTGCTCTACATACCTTGTGCTTAATAAATTGTCTGGGGTTATAGTAGGTGTTCACTTAGTAATGTTAAGCTGAACTGGTCTCAATCACATTTCAAGCTGATCAAAATGCGTACATTTGTGAACTATAATTTCTTCACTATTAATTGGTATAAAGTGGACTATGTTTAGAATAACCTTAGAAAGCACTTCCTGACAACATTGTTTTTATATCTCCACCTTTGGCCATCATTATAAACATGACTTTTTGGTTCACCCCACCATGCTGTCTCTGAACACAGAGAAGTCAGGATTCACAGAATTCCCCTTTTCCTGCAGGGTCTCTTCCTTAAGCTCTTGTGAAAAAAGATCATAGTCCATGGGGTACGGTGTAGCTGACTTCAGCATGATGACCTTCATTTACTGACCAAAAAATACCTTGAGTGGTTTTAAATCACTCAAGGTCATGAATGAGTGGTGTGTGATCAGGGTGGCACTAGCTTAGAGGGTGTGCCCACAAATGAGTTCCAGTCCGTCTCTCAAAGTAATAACAATTCACAATAGAAATCATAGAGTGTTCTAAGGAGTAAATGAGCCAGTCAGAATTTAAAAGAACTGTGTGCACACAACATAATGAGTGGATTTATTAGAGGGAAATATACAACTGAAGAGGGAATTATTGAGCCAGCAAAGAAATTATGGAAAAGATTGCCCAACACAATTTCAAGACTTCACGTTGACTCCTAAACAGTCTTCTTGGTCTTCCAAAGACATAAACTACTCAAAACCTGCTTTTGCCTACTCAAGTCCTTTTTTTTCATCAGAGAACTTATAGATCCCAAGCTTACGTTGGCTACCAATTGAAATGTGGGTGCTGCCAAAGATAAGAGAGTCAAAAGCAAAGGAGAAACTCGTCTTAGCTCAAGTCAGTAGGCCTGCATCCATGTGGCCTCTCTGAATTTCCATCTGGGTCTTTAATGAACACATTCATGATTCATGACCTCTATTTTGTACTTTCCTGGCACACATATAAGTGTATTATTATTCAATTTCCTATCCCCCAAATCATTATCGAGCAACAACCGTGTGCAGTACCAAAGCAGTAACCCCGTTGCTCAGTCCCATGGATGTCACTGGACTCAAGATGCTCATTATAATAGAAATAATCAAATCAAAGGTGATCCCTGTGGCTGTGGGCTTACAAGTGAAGGGAGAAGATGCTAGCTGAAACAAACATACAAAAGAAAGGAGAAACAACAGGGCAAATGATGACAACATGAATGAGCTAATATCAAGAGAAGGATGAACCTTTGGGACCAACAAACAAGTGTGATTAACTTGTGGGAAAATTGAGCACAAAGAGGGGAGTGAAAGATTGGGCAGGGAGGTGTTGAGCCAGACTTACCCCCTCCCAGTCCTGTCTAGTCTTCAATGACTTTGTTCCCACAGGTGTTATTCTGCTGCCACTAGACGATCAGAGGCAGCTGGGAGGCCGCCAGGAGTAATGCTCATCTTTGTCTTTGTGGACACACCCAAACCCCAAATGAGAGAACTCCCAGGCAGAGGTGCCAGCCTCAGACACAAAGGATAATGCAGCAGATACAGAAACAAGACTCAGGAGAAAGGAAAGGACTGGTCAGACAGATGGGGCCTGGGTGTCTTTAACAAGGCCTGGTAATGCCTAATTCAGAGCTTCAGAAAGTGACTGTCATCAAAGATTAAAGCATCTCTGGGTTACCTTGCAAGATAGGATGAACACTTAGGCAACTAACTCTTTAACAGATCATGATGACCCTCATTAAAACTGGGAAAATATCATATGGCCTTGCAAACAGTTTTCTAAAATCACCAGATCTTCCAAATGCATACTTGATCTTAAAATGTACATGGAGCTCAGCCATATAAATGAGGCTATCTCGGCTCTCCCACTGCCTCCTGCCACCATCCCTGATCACTAGATGGACAGATATAAGCATCTGTCCTTGGCAAATGAATCTATAATTCTCCTTCAAACTTCCATGGTGAACAAGCAGTTCGCTTCTTTCAAATCTTCTGGTTATTCCTGTCATTTGGCACCTCTGGCTTTTAAGCCTGGAATTTCTGAACCAGTGCTTGTATTTATGATTGATTTAGATGCAAACTTGGTCACCACGAAAGAAGGTATGCACATTCTCATGAGCCTTCTGCTAAGCTTGCTAGTAATGCCTTTCCTTTTGTCTCTGTAGGAAAGAATGACAGATACTTTACTAAACCTCTGATATCACTTACCTCCTACTCTCTGCCCCGCTTTACATGTCCCCAACCTCCCCAATCTCCTAAGGTCCCCTATGTATTGCCATAAGTTTCTCAGAACTGACAAAGGAAGATAGTTCCAAGCTTAAGGTTTGTTAATATGTTAGCCCTATCAGAGTACCAATTCAGTAAGCAGTTATTTAATGAAAGTCCCCCAGCTAGGTGCTGTGAGTGATACAAAAAAAAATTATCGGGCCGGCCCGTGGCTCACTCGGGAGAGTGCGGTGCTGAAAACACCAAGGCCATGGGTTCGGATCCCATATAGGGATGGCCGGTTTACTCACTGGGTGAGCGTGGTGCTGACAGCACTAAGTCAAGGGTTAAGATCCCCTTACCGGTCATCTTAAAAAAAAAAATTATCATCTGTAGGCCCCTGCTTTCAAGGAATGAACAATCTAGCAGGGATATCTAAAATCAAGTATAAGATAAGATACCACCCCAATAATTAATATGTGCAAGTTGTTTTGTGATTTGACAAATATTTTCTCATTTATTATCTTGTTTAATTCTGAAAAAAATGTTGTGAGATAAGAAGATATTAACATCCCCATTTTATCAGGGAGAGCCCTGAAGCTCATGCAGTCAAATGACGTCCCTGAGGACACTCCTCAGCAAGGGAACAGCAACCTGACTTCCATCCAGGAATCCAAGCCCCTAACCCTTTGCTCTTTCCCATGCAAGATGATGGAAGAAAAGTACAAAGAAGGTGCTATTGGAATTCACAGGAGGAAACACCATGAAAAACCAGAATGTTCTCAAAACCACATCACAGATGAGTTTCTCCCCTGGGCATCTGGCTGCTGTGTCTCCAGTAACTGGTCTATCAAATACTTGCCGCAAGTTCAGCCAACAGGGTCCTTCCCTAGAGTTGCTTCTTGGTCACACAGAAGAGGCCATTGTGCCCTCACCATTGTTTTCCATAGCTCTGGAACATCAAGTTTATTTTTATAATTGCAAAGATGTTATGGTTGCCAGATTCCTGTATTGAACAACAAGAGGAGGGTGAATTATCAGATTTGTAGCAGGAGACATGAGAGGTAAAAGGAAAAGAACAGCTCAAAGGCTTTAGGTGGACTTACCCCCTCTCTAAACGAGGAAGTTGCAGCATCAGAACTTAGTTTTTTCATTCAACAAATACTTATTAAGTCCCTGCTTCATGCAAGCCATGGTGCTAAGTGCTGGGAACAAAAGGGAACCAGCTAACCATGTAAGACACATGCATCAAACACAGGTGCCTACTTCTGAATTGTATGCTACACAACTGAGACATTTAGCTTTTCTGGACAATGAATTGACAAGGCCATTCCAAATCAACATAACCCTATCTGTAATCGACTTCTTGCAACCTGAATGTTGCTGTTCGCTCAATGC
>NW_007736589.1:18499-33486 GCF_000696425.1 Galeopterus variegatus
AGTTGCAGCATCAGAACTTAGTTTTTTCATTCAACAAATACTTATTAAGTCCCTGCTTCATGCAAGCCATGGTGCTAAGTGCTGGGAACAAAAGGGAACCAGCTAACCATGTAAAACACATGCATCAAACACAGGTGCCTACTTCTGAATTGTATGCTACACATCTGAGACATTTAGCTTTTCTGGACAATGAATTGACAAGGCCATTCCAAATCAACATAACCCTATCTGGAATCGACTTCTTGCAACCTGAATGTTGCTGTTCGCTCAATGCTATATTATAATTCAATTCTCCAAACAAAAGTTTGTCCTCAAAAATTTCCTGACCTTGCACTTTGGAAATTCCTGCTTTGGTGGACTTCCAAGCCCTTTGGGGCCTCCCTAGGAGGTAGTGATAGTATGCCACATCTGTCCCTGCCACCACTGCCGTGCGGCTTTCTCCCTGACCTTCTCAGAGAGATGGTAATCACTCATTTTAAAACCAAACCAAAATTCACCATAGCCTTCCAACTGCTGATAACAAAGTTAAAAGGCCATTTTTCTGGCACTTCCACTCTCTGCCAGGAAAGAAGTGTACACCAACAGGGCCTCCCACTGAGCAGGAGTGGAACAGACCTCCTCTTCAAGCCTTGCGTTTTCCATCACACAGGTGAACTCTTTCCTGGTCTACAAGTCCCAGCAATTGGGCTGTGGAAAAAGTGGATTCATTATTCAGAGGAGCCTGACTTTTCTGTGATCTCTCCNTTGGGCTGTGGAAAAAGTGGATTCATTATTCAGAGGAGCCTGACTTTTCTGTGATCTCTCCTTTCTCCTCTTTGGCATTTCAGTTACTGCATTGTTCAAGATGCAAAAGCAAGTAAGGTTAGAAAACAAACAAGCAAAATCACCTAATTCTCAGACCTCCTCTGGAAGATCAAAAGGTTCCCAGGAATGAACGTCACTTGCTCAGTTTACAGAAAGATACCCAGGCCTCTGGGTGGAACTTATTCTGTTCTAACATGGGAAGAGGTACTTTTCACTAAGATGCCCCGAAAGGCTTTGAGGAGAATATTAGGAAAACCTTCAATGAAGCAACTCTTGTATTCAAAAAATAAAAATGATGAAAAGATCTTGAGTAAATTATTTGACCTATCTGGATGTTCAATTCCTCAACTTCCAAATAATATTTGAATGTATCTAAAGCGATTGTGCTGATTATTACAAAATGGTTCATGCTGATAAGTGCAAAAAGAAAAACATGGTAGAAAAGTTTCCATGAGAATTCCAATTCTCCAGGCAGGAAAAATTTACCCAAGGGAGCCAAGGAGACATTCAAATCTCAAATGGTTGAACCCTGGGAGAGCATCAAAAGATTGTTTCCAAAGACATGTTTCTCAGAACTAGAGTTCTCCTAAGCGCTCTGCCAAAAAGTGCTCCTTGGTCACTCAAGCCTAGAATACACAGCAGAGAATAGCTGCTCTTGGAAATTCCCAAAGAATACTTCCCAAAGCAAAGACTTTGAAAAGTCCCATCTTAACTCAAGCTGCTTAACTTTTTTTAACCCTATTTTGTCAAAACTTATTTGACCACAGATATTGTTTTTTTTCTTAAAGCGTGTATTAACATTTCATACATGGGAAACACTGCAGAAGAGGAAATAAATCCACCCTGGAAAAAAGATGGATTCCCAAAATTGAACTAACTTCCTCAGCATGTAACTGGCTTAAGAGTACAGCAATGTCATTATTATGTGTCTGTCCAGAGCCTGCCAGACTGAAATAAGAGCTAATGCATTTTCCTTCTCTAATTGGCATTCTAAGCCTTGGCACCTGGTCCTAATCCAAATCACAAGAACCCACCTCTCTCCAATAAAGTGGCCTTAGTGAAGCCACTTCTCCATTTTGCACACATCCAGCCTGACTTTTTTTTAATATCTTTCTATGCCTGTAGCTCCTACCCCAGAAACTGGTGACCACTCCTCCAACCATATTTCATAGAAACCAATATTTGTGTAGAACATGTTAGTCCTGCTTCAGATAGGGTGGCAGTCAGTAAAAATATAACTGCCTGGGAAATTAACAGCCATTTGGAGGTACTGTTGTTTGAATGACAGCTGATGGAACATGCAGCTGGGTATGAAGGACTGAAAATTGGAAACTGGGTTAAAAGACAAACTGGAGACACCTTCCTCCTGCTCTGGAAATGAGCCCATTAAAATCCCATGAAGCTGGCCTGTGCAGCCAAGTGGACTTCGTAAAAACTGTTGCAAGGTCTGAGGTTGCATAAGACCAATCTAGAAAGGTAACTTGTCTAGGTTTCCATAGTCCATTCTCATATCCACATGGTGACACCTTGCCCAGCTCACCACCAGAAGAAAAATGGCACACTTTCTATTTCCATGGCATGGTATAGTTTTCAAGCACTTCCCTCGTGGTTTCCCATTGGAAATCCACCCTGGAAAAAAGATGGATTCCCAAAATTGAACTAACTTCCTCAGCATGTAACTGGCTTAAGAGTACAGCAATGTCATTATTATGTGTCTGTCCAGAGCCTGCCAGACTGAAATAAGAGCTAATGCATTTTCCTTCTCTAATTGGCATTCTAAGCCTTGGCACCTGGTCCTAATCCAAATCACAAGAACCCACCTCTCTCCAATAAAGTGGCCTTAGTGAAGCCACTTCTCCATTTTGCACACATCCAGCCCGACTTTTTTTAAATATCTTTCTATGCCCGTAGCTCCTACCCCAGAGACTGGTGACCACTCCTCCAACCATATTTCATAGAAACCAATATTTGTGTAGAACATGTTAGTACCCACCTCTCTCCAATAAAGTGGCCTTAGTGAAGCCACTTCTCCATTTTGCACACATCCAGCCTGACTTTTTTTTAATATCTTTCTATGCCTGTAGCTCCTACCCCAGAAACTGGTGACCACTCCTCCAACCATATTTCATAGAAACCAATATTTGTGTAGAACATGTTAGTCCTGCTTCAGATAGGGTGGCAGTCAGTAAAAATATAACTGCCTGGGAAATTAACAGCCATTTGGAGGTACTGTTGTTTGAATGACAGCTGATGGAACATGCAGCTGGGTATGAAGGACTGAAAATTGGAAACTGGGTTAAAAGACAAACTGGAGACACCTTCCTCCTGCACTGGAAATGAGCCCATTAAAATCCCATGAAGCTGGCCTGTGCAGCCAAGTGGACTTCGTAAAAACTGTTGCAAGGTCTGAGGTTGCATAAGACCAATCTAGAAAGGTAACTTGTCTAGGTTTCCATAGTCCATTCTCATATCCACATGGTGACACCTTGCCCAGCTCACCACCAGAAGAAAAATGGCACACTTTCTATTTCCATGGCATGGTATAGTTTTCAAGCACTTCCCTCGTGGTTTCCCATTGGATCTTAGTTTTGCAACTTTTAAGAAGCGCTTTTCCTCCCTGAGTATTAGTTTTGCTCACCTGCAGAATGAGAACAGTGGGCTACATGATAACTAGGATTCTTTTTAGCTTTCATTCATTTGTTCACTTAACAAAGATTTTCTGAGCACTCCCTAAGAGCCAAACACAATGCTGGGCATGAAGTTGACAGTGGTCCTCATAGTCAATAAGGGAGGCAGATAATTGACAAGGTGAATTAACCAACAAACACATTAGCAGATCGAAATTCCTTTAAATATATAAATAAGGACTTTTAATAAGGAATAAAAGACATATCTGTGCCTCCATAATGCTTCCACTATTCATGGACAATACACAGAATAGGAATCTAACACTTGCTGAGATGTTCAGCCGGGGGCCTTCAGCCACACAGCCAGTTCAGTTTCCTGTGTCCTAGACTATTACTGTTCCCAGGGAGACAATTCGCTGCTTGTAGCCCAGCAGGGAGGAGCAGTTTTTGAAGCCATGCAGCTGGTAGCACTGTGATTTACAGGGGATGAAAAAGAAAAGGAGAATGGAAAAGGAAAAAGAGAAAAAGAAAGAAAAATGCTAACTTTAAAAATAAAATAAAAACATTCTCCATCTACAGTCTAGCTCAGCCTGACAGCCAGCTTGAAAATCTAGGGCAGAACACAGGGGACCTCCCACCAAGAACCATGGCTGATTATTCCTTTCTACATTTTAAAAAAAGAAAGGGGTGTAAAAAAAACTTCTGGGAAGTGCAAATGAGGATTGAGTTGCAGTAAAGCACAACAGGCCACCATCTCTGAGCAAGAGGGACTATGTTCTGTGCATGGAGATGCCGCCTAACAAGACAAGTTCACTGCAGTTCACATCACTGCTGAACACCAAGGCCCAGGAGGCTCACATCTGGGACTTGCAGTGCATCAGCATTATCACAGTTACAGCTGCAGGTAATTATTGCCAATAATAACAGATAATATTTACATAGCCTGTTCCAACTAAAGATCCCAAGGCATTTGACAATACCTACAAATTTAGGTATGCATAACCACCCCCAACAACCTGCTAGGGGATGGCTTTCCCACCAGCCCGTGATGCAAACGACAGGCAGCACTTTATCACCAGGCACTTTGATATGGCAGCAGCTCAGAATGGAAAGCTAAAGAAGTAAAATTTAAATATTAATTTAGCCTTTTTTAAAAACCATGGAATTAATCCTTAAGAAAAAGCAAAGAGTATGGTGGGTACACATCATTACACATTTGTCAAACCCACAGAATGCACAACACAGAGAACGAAACTTCATATGTATAAACTATGGACTTTGGGTGACAATGATGTGTCAGTGCAGGTTCTTCTACTACAGCAAATGTACACTCGGATGCTGGATGTTGATAGTGAGGAGACTGTGCTCCTGTGGGGGTGGGAGGTACAGGGAACTCTCTTGGCTCAATTTTGTTGTGAATCTAAAACTGTTCTAAAAAGTAAAGTCTATTTAAAAAAAAAAAAACAGCAAAGAAACGGAGTTTCTTCAGAACAGGCTGGGGCTGATTCAATATAACTCAAGCATATTCTGCTTGAATCCCAAAATTAGTGCAGAAACATCTCCTGAGGGTTTCTAGATTCCTTTGGAAGTAGATCCTGGCATTTGAGTGCAAGTACTTGGGAGACAAGCCCTAGAAACACCAGTCAGAAGTGGGCGACTGCGGCATGGCCAGGGAAGACACAGCCATGGTGCTCTGTGTGGCCGGTTAGCGCCTGCAGCCTGAGCCCTCTGGGGAACACTGGGAGACAGGAAGGCTCCTCCTTAGAATGACCCTAACCAGGGAGCAAGGACACTGCAGTATTTATTCACCAATTCCCCATCCTTTATTGGTTGAGGTTCCTTCTGAGGCATCAACTCCCTAGAACTTCCAACTTGTCCCACAGACCAAGAGCACTTCTGCAGCCAGGAAAAAAAAGTCCCAGGTGTTCCCAGGAAGCAGCCGCTTAGTATACAGGTGAATGTCAGCAGGGGTGTGGGAGGACACTGACAGCATCCACCACTCTGTCCAACCCCAGATTGCGTCATCTACCATACCTACTCCTGCAGATGAGTTGGACAGAGGGACTAGGATGTCAATAAAAGACGAGAGAGTCTAGGCCCTTCTCCAACTCTTAGAGAAGGAAAAAGAAACACCTCATATTATAGATACTAAAATAAGGTTTCCAATATCCATGATTATATATTGTCATAACTGTCCAAAAAACGTGCTAATTTATTTGTTTTAGTAATTAACAGAGACCTCTGGCAAATAATTAATCTCATTCTGTGACTAGAGCCATGCTTGGCAGCACTGCACACAGAAGTCCTCACCATGGAAATATCTAGATGTGTCTAAAGCTTCTCAGATTTCCAGGAGATGTGTGAGCTGCCATGGTGGCACATAATGAGACTGGTCTCATGATGTCCCCTTAAAACAACCATTTCCTTTGAGGAGGTAAACAGTAATAGAAAACATGTTGCTTTGTACTGTGAAGTTTTAAAGAACTGCGGTAACCACAATAATACTGAGGCTTTTCCCTTCATTAATATTCTACTTAAATATGCATCAGCGACAAGCTGCCCGCCTTATGATGTCCTGGGACAGCGTTTTTTAAAGTCTTACATTGTCTGCTCCATCGACTGTGTGCTAAGCATGAAAAATAAAAAGTTTTTGTTACTAAGGAATACAATAAAGGAGCGTTTTTTAAAAGATTCTTCTATTAATAATATACATTTATTTTAAAGTATTAAGGTGCTACTCATGAAAAAAGCCATTTGATGCAAGGTTAAAGACAAGATTCCAGGTTGAATGTAAAAGGTGACATAAAACTATTTTGATCTTCCTTTCAAAAAAAACCTTTTCTATCCTTTTATCTCCCATTTCTCAACCCCCACCTCCACTCCAAACCCACTGGGCTGATGCATAAATAAGAAATGTTGACAGGCCAAGGAGACACGAAAAACAAAAGCTGTTTGAGAGCTGGTGGCCAATGTTGAGTAGCCTAGAGGAAGTGAGAGACTTGGAAATTAACAGGGAATTTGACTCTTTATGTAATTAAACTATCTGGGTTTCTAAACTAGAAGTTTCTAAACTAGAAGTTTGTACAGTGCAGAAATCCTCGTGGCCAATGTTGAGTAGCCTAGAGGAAGTGAGAGACTTGGAAATTAACAGGGAATTTGACTCTTTATGTAATTAGACTATCTGGGTTTCTAAACTAGAAGTTTCTAAACTAGAAGTTTGTACAGTGCAGAAATCCTCAGTGAAGAAATGCTTTTCAATAGGTTCAGCTGTTTTGTGTCCTCTTTTCACCAATTCAATGGAATCATTTCCAACTTTGGTAAAGAACACTCTGCTCCCATTTAAAGATTTAAATTTGTACAATGCATTAAGGGATTGCTTTTTAGTTTTGGCTTTCCCACTGTGGGGGCCAAGGCTCCAACAGGAAATAAATAACCTTATGACGGCCCGTTTTACAAAGCCAAGCCTGAAAGGAGACAGGGAACATCACACCTGTGCTGTGTTTCTGTCTGAAGCCAGAGTGTAGACACTGCTACTTTCTTATTTATTTTCCTCAGCAGTATTAAGCAGGGTGCCCACCGCTGTTGGCAGGCAGCACCTGGAGGCCTTTCTCCTGAGCCAGTTACTCCTACCATTTCAGAATCAAGATCTTAGGGTAAATATTTTGAACCATTTACTTATTCATACGACAAATGTTTATTGGGTGCCACTAGAGGCCAAGCGCAGCTCATAGCATGAATAAAACAAAGTTGGCACCTTCATGGAGTTTACATGCTAGGGACTCAGACTCTTCAGGAGCAGCAGCACCTCCAGAATCCAGAGCTGATGGTTCTCCTGTCATTCTAGAGGAAAAAGGGATCCTGAGCCCTCGAACGCTCTCTGCCACTGCCTTGAGACCACTGATGCCAACTCTGCCCTGT
Source organism: Galeopterus variegatus (assembly GCF_000696425.1). NCBI lineage: Eukaryota > Metazoa > Chordata > Mammalia > Dermoptera > Cynocephalidae > Galeopterus > Galeopterus variegatus. The sequence goes on from NW_007736589.1 coordinate 25,849, forward strand.
CTGCACCTGCCATGTCCGTCTTCTCTTGGCCCTCACTGCTTACTCTGGAACCCAACACTGGTTGTCCTGTGGCCCAGAAGATTCTTTGCTTTTTAAGGTACGCTCCTAAATACAAGTCTCAAATCCTTCCCACAGCTCCTCTCCATTGGGTTTAAAGGATATTTTGAAGTTAGACCACTTGGACTCACACACAAACTCAGCCACTTTCCAGCTGCGCATCCTTTAGGAAAGTTATTTAACTTCACTGAGATTACTTTCTTCTTCAAAAAGGACAATAATACCAACTTCATAGGTTTGTTCTGAGAAAAAAGTAGATAACACTTATATGCACTTAGCCTATCACTTAGAATTCTCTCAGTTAGTGGTGCTGTAATTAACATGTAAGTTAGACAAAGAAATCAGTTTACATGTATTGACTGGTCCCTCAACCTGGATAAGTAATCCTTACAATATTATGAAAGGCATCTTTGGCCAATAGATGTCCAGTTTTCACACAGCTGCTGGTCACTGAGGATATTCATTCACTTATTATTTAACCAATATTTGTTAATGTAAGCTATTGTGACTGGGTTAGAATTAGTAAAATACAGAAGTATAAAGCATGTATTCTGTGCCAGGTATTATATAAGCACATTACATCCATCTTGCAATGGACTAAATGTTTGTGTCTCCCCAAAATTCATATGTTGAAATTCTAACATATGAACTCTAACTTGAAATTCTAACATGAATTCTAACATATGAGGTGGGACCTTTGGGAGATAATTAGGTCATGAGGATGTTCTCTCATGAATGGGATTAGTACCCTTATAAAAGAGACCGAAGAGAACACTCTCTCTCTTTCTACCGTGTAAGGATACAACGAGAAGTCACCTGTCTGCAATTCGGAAGAAGTCCCTTCCCAGAACCCAATCACGTTGGCACCCTGATCTCAGACTTCCAGTCTCCAGAGCTTTGAGAAACAAATTTCTGTTGTTTAAGCCACCCAGTATAAGGTAGTTTGTTATTGCAGCCCAGACTGACTAAGACGCATCATCTCACTTAAATTACATAGTCACGATTATCCCTGTTTTACAGGTGAGCAAACTGAGACTCAGATTAGGGAACTCACCCAAGGCCAGTCCATTGGCTGGAAGTAGCACAGCCAGAGTTTTAGCTCAAAGCTGCCTGACTTCCCAGCAAGTCTCAGACTCACAACAGTGAAGTTGCAAATTCACATGCCTCAGCTCGTGATCTGAACAAACTCAACCCCCCCAAAAAATGGATATTGAGAGAAGTCACAGCTGTAGCTTAAATTTGTAGGGCTCAATCTAAAGGGAACAGAATTGAATTGAAAGAGATGAGGCTTCAACCAGGAGAAAACTTTATTTTAAATTAAAAGGTAATAGTTCCAGATCTCTTCTGGTCACGTCTCTCTAGGAGCTTTATTTATGATATAGAAAGGGAACAGAATTGAATTGAAAGAGATGAGGCTTCAACCAGGAGAAAACTTTATTTTAAATTGAAAGGTAATAGTTCCAGATCTCTTCTGGTCACGTCTCTCTAGGAGCTTTATTTATGATATAGGCAAGGGTGGAAAGAGCTAGAAGATAATGACTCTGCCGATGAAAATGATATCTCGCTGTGATGCAATAAACGCATGTCTATGTTACAGCATTTTGCAGAAGATATTGGCAGAAGGCAAAATTTTCTTTTGTAGACTATACATTAGATGTGAATCAATGTGACTTAGACTCAAGGCGGTCCTTTGGAAAGAGAATAGGATGGTGAGGAATCACAAAGCCATTTCATATTATCAAAGGCCTCATGCATTTTCCATTAAGGAGCAAGCCAGGCAACTAACAAAAGGTAGAGTTGTTCTTTTAGCTGGTGATATCTTGTCTAGACTCCAGAAAGCTCCCCTCTACCCTGATTCTATTGAGTCACTTGGACTCTCTCAACTTGTGCCCTAAACTAGTCTTTTTTTCTGGAATTTACCCCCATTATTTGCCATCGCCCTAAGTATTAGACTCTAATCTTCTGTAAAATTCTCTTTCACATTTTACAACTCTCTCACAGTTGCTTCTACAGCAACTCCCTGAAACCAACTCCTTCCTCGTGGTCTCTATTTTTGAACTAGATTTTGTTACTCACTGGCCCCCACAATGACTCTTGCATGGCTGGCTTCCCATTGTGTTTTAAAACATTGTCTCTGACCTGAGTCCCAGCCCTACCCTGGATCACCTCTTTCATGAAGCTAAAGAAATATGAGAATTGTTTTAAATAAGTAGGATTCACTCACTACCTGGAGAAAAGATACCAAATGTCTTTAGATAATCAAAAGACTGCCATGTGGAAGAAATTCTGGATTTATTCTGTGGCTCCAGACAGGAAATTAGGACAAATGGGAAAACAGTCTTCTGCTCAATATAAAGAACTTCCTCATAAATATGGTTGTCCGAAATGGAATCATCTGCTACTGTAAGTAATGTTTTTTTAAAACTGGAAGATATTCAAGGAAAAGTTTAATGACAACTTCTTGGGAATGTTGTAGAAGAGATTCATAAATCAAATAAAAGCTGGTCTAAAGTACAGCTAAGGCCCCACTAATTTTTGCAATACTATGATTTAAGATACCAAAATTGTTTTTCTCAGCTAATGGATGAAAGTACAACTCTCAATAAAACCCTATATTGCTGTAACATTCTTGAATTATATCTTCATTCTTTTCATCTTTTTATGAAGTTGGTTCAGAATACTGGTTAGCCACACACATTTCTAAGACAGATGCTATTGTGAGATGCGTGGAAACTTACACTGCCCTCCCAAACACAAACGAGTACTTTCTGTGTCAGTTTCAGAAAGGACAGGGCAAGGAGTCCTACAAGGGCTCCTTGATAGAATATTAGGAATGAACATTATCAGAGCCATTATGGAAAACAATATGTAGGTTTCTCAAAAAAACTCCAAATCAAACTACCATACGATCCAGCAATCCCACTAATAGGTATATATCCAAAGAAAAGGAAATCGACATGTCGAAGGGATACCTGCACTACCATGTTTATCGCAGCTCTATTCACAAAAGCCAAGACATGGAACCAACCTAAGTGTCCACCAATAGATGACCAGATAAAGAAAATGTGGTATACATACATAATGGACACATGTATAACCATAAAAAAAGAATGAAATCCTGCCATTTGCAACAACATGGATGAGCTTGGAGGAAATTATGTTATGTGAATTAAGCTAGGCACAAAAATAGAAATACTGCACGTTCTCACTCATATATGGAAGCTAAAAAAGTTGCTCTCATAGAAGTAGAAAGTAGAATAGTGGTTACTAGAGACTGGTAAGGATGGGAGGGGGGCGGATAGAGAGAGGGTGGTCAATGGACACAAAATTGCAGGTAGGCAGGAAGAACAAGTTCTATGTTCTGTGGTGCTGTAGGGAGACTAAGTTAACAACAATTTACTGCATAATATTGAATAGCTAACAGAGAGGATTTTGAATGTTCGCAACACAAAGAAATGATGAACGTTTGGGGTGATGGATATGCTAACTACCCTGACTTGATCGTTGCATATTGTACACGTGTGCCCAGATATCACAGCATACCCCATAAATATATACAATTATTATGCATCCATTAGGAAAGACTAAATTTAATAAAATGGAAAATGAATAAAAAAGAAAGAATGAAAAAAGGAATATCAGGAGAAAGTTTTGAGTATTAAAAAACTGAATTGTAGCTGTTGAGGAAGAACAGTTTGTGGCCTGTTTCCACCTCCAATGGAAAATGTTTGGGGTTTCAGTTTACAATTATTAAAAATGTCAAAACTATCTTCACAGCACATAACCTGGGGCTATATTCAGAAACCAACGGAATTCCATGGAAACCATTTACATCACTCAATGCGTCCAGAAGCTTCTCTTAAATAAATCCTCTTTGCCCAGGGAATTCAAAATCCAAGTGGAAACACTTCTCTTTTGTTTGTCACTCAGCTTTGCTGCCTCCACCCCAACTGAAACACAAAATGGGGGCCATGGCGTTCGAACACCACTGCCTTCAATACGCTGAAAACGATTCTTCAGGCTGTGAGCTCTTTCATGGTAGGGGCTTTTATCTTCACAAAGTATTTCCTTAAAGAACCACCCCAATTCCATTTGATGGAATATTACACAGCCATTAAACATTATGTTCACAAAGAGTTTATAATAACAATACTAAGGTTATTTTTGTTAAAAACGAAGAAAAGCAACTATTTAAAGTGTACTAATGAACCAAAACCATGCACAAAAGACTGTAGATTCCAGGTCAGGATGCCTCAGGAAATCCATCCTTCAGTCATCCCTCCTGCTTTAAGTGCACAAAATGACTGATAAAACGTGAGAGAGGGAAACCGACTTCTTGTTTAAACCATAGGTTGCAGGCCGGCCCCTGGCTCACTCGGTAGAGTGCGGTGCTGATAACACCAAGGCCCCGGGTTTGGATCCCATATAGGGATGGCTGGTTCGCTCACTGGCTGAGCGTGGTGCTGACAACACCAAGTCAAGGGTTAAGATCCCCTTACCGGTCATCTTTTAAAAAAATAAAAATAAACCATAGGTTGTTCAAAACAAGATAGACGCATTTGTGAACTAAAGATGGGACGGACACATAAAATGATAGACAAGACTGAAGTCTCAGGACTACTGGGTACTGCATTCAAAAGTGGCCAAAACAAGTAGGTGCCTCCTTCAGGGTACAGAGAGTGGTCATCAGCCGGGTTCAGAACTTGAAGCCAAGGGCTGGAGTGGCTTCTCCCAGCTCCTTACCTCCAGAGGAGACACAAAAATAAAAATAGCTCAGGCCAACCCTTGTCTGGAATAAGTCCTCTCAATAGATGAAAATCTAGAGAGGCATGTGCAACCGGCACCAACTCGAGCCAGCCTCTCTCTCTGTAATAGATCAGCAATATCCCCAGGATCACCCTGTATTAGCTGCTTAGGGCTGACATAACAAAGTATCACAAACTAGGTGACTTAAAACAACAGAAATTTATTCTCTCACAGTTCTGGAGGCTGGACTGCCAAAATCAATGTTGGCAGGGCCATACTTCCTCTGAGGACTTTAGGGAGGAATCTTACCTTGACTCTTCCACCTTCTGGTGGCCTCGGGCTTCCCTTCGTTCCATCACTCCAATTTCTGCCTCAGTCTTCACATAACCATCTTCTCCCGTGAGTGGGACTCTGTGTCTAAATCTCCCTCTCCTCTCTCTTACAAAGATATCCATCACTGGTTTCAGGCCACTCCAATCCAGTATGACCTCATCTTAACTTGACTACATCCGCAAAGAAACTATTTCCAAGTAGGGTCACAGTCACAAGTACCAGAGTTAGGAGTCCAACATATGTCCTTGCGGGACACACCCTGAGGTGGGAATCCCTACGACTACCTTTGTCAAGCCTAGCTCTGGATTAAAAACCCAGACAAGTGGATGAAAGAAACTGCAAAACCACTGGAGAGAAACAAATAAATTAAAATTCCCCCCATTCCAAATGAGCACAGAAATAAAAATTTTTAAATGCATAAAGAAAAACTTCAGCCAATAAAGAAAGAATTTGAAAACAAATTTACTCTGGTATGAAACTGAATTCACAGAAATATCAGACCAAGACTTTAAAATGAAGTACATTAAAGAAGATAAAAGAAGCCATCATGTCCATTAAAAAGAACAAGAAATTGTTAATCAGGCAGAAATCAAACAAGAGGAAGAAGCTGCGGAAAAGGACGAATTATGCCTGAAAAGTATAAATTATGGTCGTTGAAATAAAAGTTACATGACAGGATAAATTCTTAACTGTTTCTAGTTGAGGGGAGAATTCATTCACTAGAAGGTAGTCCTGAGGGAGTCACCCTGTATATGACACAGAGAGACAAAATGATTTTTTTATTCAGAAAGACAGTGAAGTGACATGGAAAAGAGAATTAGTGTCTCCAATATTTAATGAAGAGGAGTCCACAAAGTAGAGAATGGAGGAACTGGCAAAGAGCAATATTTGAAATGATATTTTCTAAGCATTTCAGAGTGCAAGAGACATGTGAATTCTCAGAGAAACGGTGCCTTCTGACAACTGAAAATAAACCCATATCAGCGGTACATAAAGGGTAAGGAGATAATCTCTAAAGCGGGGGCTGGCTGGTTAGCTCAGTTGGTCAGAGCGCAGCCGTGGAACACCAAGGTCAAGGGTTCGGTTCCCTGTACCAGTCAGCCGACCAAAAAAAAAGGAAAGAAAAAAATCTCAAAGGGCCAAAGAGAAGACAAATGAGCAAGAGCTAGACCTGGGGAGGACTTCCAAGCTGTGGCCATCGACGGCAATGACAGTGCAAGTGGTACCACCGGGTCCTGAGGGAAACAACTATCAGTCTAGACTCTTAGACCCAGTTAAACTCTTGTTCGAATGTGACGGCAAAATACATGTTTTTACAGATGTAAAGAGACCAAGAGTGTTTACCACCCAAAGACACTTTCTGAAAGAATTATTAAAGAATGCATTTTAACAAAAACAAGGATAAACCCAAAGGGAGGACATGAAATAAAAGAAAAAAATAGTGAACACACAAAAAAGATTTGTTACTGTCAGTAAATGAAATGAACTACTGGGTATGACCAATAATTATNCACTAGAAGGTAGTCCTGAGGGAGTCACCCTGTATATGACACAGAGAGACAAAATGATTTTTTTATTCAGAAAGACAGTGAAGTGACATGGAAAAGAGAATTAGCGTCTCCAATATTTAATGAAGAGGAGTCCACAAAGTAGAGAATGGAGGAACTGGCAAAGAGCAGTATTTGAAATGATATTTTCTAAGCATTTCAGAGTGCAAGAGACATGTGAATTCTCAGAGAAACGGTGCCTTCTGACAACTGAAAATAAACCCATATCAGCGGTACATAAAGGGTAAGGAGATAATCTCTAAAGCGGGGGCTGGCTGGTAGCTCAGTTGGTCAGAGTGCAGCCGTGGAACACCAAGGTCAAGGGTTCAGTTCCCTGTACCAGTCAGCCGACCAAAAAAAAAGGAAAGAAAAAAATCTCAAAGGGCCAAAGAGAAGACAAATGAGCAAGAGCTAGACCTGGGGAGGACTTCCAAGCTGTGGCCATCGACGGCAATGACAGTGCAAGTGGTACCACCGGGTGCTGAGGGAAACAACTATCAGTCTAGACTCTTAGACCCAGTTAAACTCTTGTTCGAATGTGACGGCAAAATACATGTTTTTACAGATGTAAAGAGACCAAGAGTGTTTAGCACCCAAAGACACTTTCTGAAAGAATTATTAAAGAATGCATTTTAACAAAAACAAAGATAAACCCAAAGGGAGGACATGAAATAAAAGAAAAAAATAGTGAACAGACAAAAAAGATTTGTTACTGTCAGTAAATGAAATGAACTACTGGGTATGACCAATAATTATTATGTTTTGTATTGAAAAGGCATAAAAACTACAACTCTGAGCACCCGTGAGAGGAAGCTGAGCTGTCCAGGGAGTAGCTGCAGTGGGCTGGGACTCTCAGAAGAGAGCAGACATACTAAAGAACTGTAGAATCATTAAGCATGCACGGGGAAAAAGACTGGAAAAAACACAATAAAACACTAACAATGTTTTTTTTTTT
>NW_007736589.1:35356-37066 GCF_000696425.1 Galeopterus variegatus
TCTCTGATTCACATCTTTATAAAATACTTGTATATGTCAGGTGGTAAGTCCTTTAAAGAAAACAGAGCAGAGTATTTTCATGTTCTATCTGGTGATCTGGCCGGCAGAGGCCTGAAGCAAGCTTAGGTGCACAGAGCAATTCGTATGGATATTTGATGGAAGAACATTCCAAGCAGAGGGTTTTGCACCAGTAAAGTCTCTGCTTGGTATGTTTGAGAAAAAACAAGGAGACCGATGTGACTGTAATGAAGTGCTCAAGGGAGATGAGGTGAGTACTTATGGCCATGTCCTGTAGGGTCCTCAAAACCTTTGGAAGGACGTTGGCTTTGCCCTGGGTGAAATGGGGAACCATGAGGAAGGACATGATCTGACCTAATTTATCAACGATCTCTCTGACTTTGTGCTGAAAATAGACGCTACTGGGGCAAGGGTAAAAGCAGAGAGACAGCCTGAGGAACATTGTAATAATCCGGGGCAAATAACAGTGGCTTAGGCATGAGTCTAATAACGGAAGTTTGCAAAGTGGTTGGATTCTAGATGTATTCTGATGTTAGAGATAAGGAATTTGCTCATGGGCTGAGAGAAAGAGGTGTATTTCCACACCTGGTATTTTCACCAGCCACCTCATCCCTCCAGGACATGACCAGACCTCATGCACACCTTCCTTACCCAAGGGTCACACCTGTTGGCAAGGGCACCCCCTTCTGTGGACCTCTGCAATTCAAAGCCTGGCTGCCCCTCGTCCAGTCCCTACTGAGGAGACAGCCAGAGATGGACTTAGAAAAAAAGCCGTAAAGAGATGCAAACTTTGACTTGAGAAACACCATTTTCTAAGTATAAAGACAAGCATTAAAAGCTGCACTATCTCTTCAATTGCTTTTATTTAAACCCACAGAGGTTCTGAAAGGGAATTTTGCTATCTGGGGTTCCCAGCATAATCTTCTCCTCTCCTCCATCTCCACCCCTACGTAATAGTCAAATATTTGCCAACAGGAAGGAGAAAATTGTGCAACTAAACACAATATACGCTTTGAAAACTTTATCCCTCACTGTGTTCCTCTGAAGGACGCATCGCACGCACCTGCCTGACCGAGTCTATTCATAGGCGCTCATTATTCTGGCAGTGGAAATTTAAAAAGAAAAAAAAACTGGCTCCATTCCTATCTGGTTTGAGCCTCAGTTATTTTTCTTTAGTAAACACTCTGGCTGAGGAGGGGAATCTTTTACTCCAAAACCTAAGCCAGACAACAATAGTATGAACAAAAGTTACATTCTAATGCAAAAAAAAAGCCATCATCATATTGNCACTTAACCTGAATTACTTCAAAAAGGCTGTATCACCAAATACCATCACACTGGGGACTAGGGCTTCACTGGATGAATTTTGAGGGGACACAATTCAGTCCACAGCTACTGTTATCCTGGAGATTTGCCAAACCCCAATCATCTAATATTACCCCAGGAACCTACACAGAAAGCCCTCACTGAAGCTATCTATATAGCTTCCCCAAAATTCACCCTGTGTAGATGGAAGGACTGTTGCAGTTTTATGACATTCAAGTACATTTCTAATGTAAACTAGCAAATAACAAACTGTCGTCAAGAGGTAGCACTACCAGTCCTAACAGTAGTGGACACAATGGGCAGCTTCTCTGATTCACATCTTTATAAAATACTTGTATATGTCAGGTGGTAAGTCCTTTAAAGAAA
>NW_007736589.1:38836-42330 GCF_000696425.1 Galeopterus variegatus
AAAAAAAAAAGCATCATCATATTGTATCTCTTTCATCTGAAAGCATGTCCTAAAATGGATCAACTAGTGAACCAGTTTAATATTTCAGGGGAAAAAAATAAAATACAAAGAGCCATTCTAGATAAGGGGGAGGGGAGAGCACTTACTAGTAGGTGTTGGCAGCCTGCCATTCTGTGCACATTTTTACATTTTTAAACAGTACTTAGCCAATGCTCTCCTTAATCCCATTAAATGAAAACTTTTTCTAATTTTAAAATTGAGTTTCCTGTATTTCCTGATAGGCTTCCAAGTTAGTCTCCTTCCCTCCTCCTCTCTGAGTCTCATGGTATTTCTACAAGAAGAGGGGCATTAGCCTCCTGGACATATTCCAGTTGGTACAATTGTCCTCAGCCACGCTTTACTGCATGCACACCCATCCCTCTTGGGGGGGGATTTCCGTGGGGCACAGATTCTTTCCTTACTTCCTGATCTAAAGTCGTGGAAGTATTGCCCCAACACTCGTGGCTCACAGCTGTGACCTTCTTCCCCCACCACATGGGGGCATACTTTAGTCACTTACTTTTCAATAAACTAATCATTGTACTATAAAGTTCTTTAATTACCCCAAACATTAGTAGATGTTGAGCACACACCTTCAACATGCTTATATTTATTTAAAAACTATTCCCTTGTGCTGCTTTACAAATAAGTTGCATAATTTTATAAAGTATGACCAAAAATAGAAATTAAAATAGGAAATACTGTTTTAACATTTTATATTTTATTAATATTTTAGTGCAAAGTGACTGGATATCTGGCATTACTCTTGAAAATCTTGGTGATACCATAATTCAGTGATGCATTTTTCAGTTTGTTTGGATACTTAATTTTATTGGCATTTGGAGCTAAAAAAGATGTCTCCCACAGATGCACACTTCCAGTGGAAGATGCACATTGTTGGTTGCACTTATATTGCCATGCTTACTAGTTAAGTGTAAATTAGGCAAACATTTTGGTTGAAATTCAGCTGGTAAGTTTCCATCTTCCCTATGCCACTCAGTTTTGCTTGCAAACTAACTGGAAGATGCTGTATTTTTATATTTTTCACAAATGGGTTAAAACCTACTGAAACTCTAGACTTTCAAGCAGGTTAAAAAATTGTGTTTCCATGCTTTTTAATGTACAGGTATAAAAGTTTTGTAGACAAATGTAATCATTTTCAGAGACAAAAGCACATAAAGCACAATCTAGTTCCTATACTCACATATTCAAAATTCTTTCTCCATAGCAAAAGTTTATTTTGAAAAGCACTTATTTCTTATTTATTTTCAAAACATCACATTTATCTGATGCAACAGTGCTATGGCTTGAATACATGTTCCCTCCAAAATTCATATTGAAACTTAGTCCCTGTTATAGTTATATTAAGAAGTGAGGCCTCTGCAGAAATTATTAATACCCTGATAAAAGAAGCTTCAGAAAGAGTTTTCCCTTTTCTGCTTNTGTGTGTGTGTGTGTGTGTGTGTGATTTTATAAAATTAAACACTTTGATGCAACCCATTGCATTAAAATGCACTGGGCAGCGATACCCCGAAAGCAACTAAAGTCCACCATTGCCAATTGTCTGCATTGAGTAGTTCCACTCTCACTCAAGATGCCATGATGGCTGCAAGTGACCAGTGAAGCAACACTATATCACCTAACCATGCAGTGACAACCCATGAACTAAATGTAAATAATGTTCATTTTCTTTCTCAATTTTTTAGATTAAAAAATAATGTAAACAGAAATTGAAACATTTCCTTACAAATGTCCATCTGGAATTCACTGGTTTGAAGCATAAGGAATCTATGAGGACAAAGGTCTCAGACCCATAATTTCAAACTTCAGAACACCAAAAAAAATTGCCTAAAAATTGTTAATAATGTATGTCAGAGATAGAGCCACTAAAACTCTGACTCCGTAAAACGGGTACAACAGTCCGTTTCTGCTGTGTATAACAAAATACCTGGAACTGAGGGATTTGTAAACAAACAATATTTATTCCTTATAGTTTCAGAGAGTGGGAAGTCCAAAGTCCAGGGAGCACATCTGGTGAAGGCCTTATTCATGGTGATAGTGACACAGGGGTTTCACATGGCAGATATGGTGGAGCAGAGAAAGAGACTCTCATGTACTCTCCTTTTAAAGCCCTCAGAATCACACTGATGAACTAGCACATAGTCCTTATAATCTAATCACCTCTCAAGGCCCTACCTTTCAATTNAGAGACAAAAGCACATAAAGCACAATCTAGTTCCTATACTCACATATTCAAAATTCTTTCTTCATAGCAAAAATTTTTTTTTGAAAAGCACTTATTTCTTATTTATTTTCAAAACATCACATTTATCTGATGCAACAGTGCTATGGCTTGAATGCATGTTCCCTCCAAAATTCATATTGAAACTTAGTCCCTGTTATGGTTATATTAAGAAGTGAGGCCTTTGCAGAAATTATTAATACCCTGATAAAAGAAGCTTCAGAAAGAGTTTTCCCTTTTCTGCTTTTTGGACTTTTCACCATGTAAGGGTACAAGGTTCGTCTCTTCCAGAGGATGCAGCAACAGGTGCCATCTTGAAGGTAGACAGCAGCCCTCACCAGACACTGAACCTGCCAGCACCTTGAGCTTGGACTTCCAGCCCCATAACTGTGAGTAATAAATTTATTTTCTTTATAAATTACCCAGTCTCATGTATTTTTTGATAGCAGCACAAACTAAGATAGACAGAATAAGTGTATTTTCAAAATAGCTCTTAGGTAGCATTCTAGTGAGGACCACTTGATCTCAATTTGGAATATTTGTGATTTTGTGAAAAAATTAAAAATAAGCAACTTATCTTTAAGTTTGATAACTCGAGAAATTTGTAATATGATCATTGCTGAAATTCTGTGCAGAACAAAATAGGGACACTCATCATGTCAGTACAAAATGCTGAATTCCTATTTTGTTGTATTTTTCAGAAAAACAATGAAATACATGTATGTATATAGAGAGACAGAAACAGAGACAGAGAGAGAGAAATATTTATTTTAAGGATCTGGCTCAGACAATTCTGGGGGCTGGCAAGTTTGAAATTTATACAGCAGGCCAGCAGGCTGGAAATTCAGGTGAGGGGCGATGTTGCAGTCTTGAATCTGAAGTCCATGAGGCAGCGGGCTAGAAACGCAGGCAGGACTTTAATGTCACAGTCTTGAGGCAAAGTTCCTTCTTCAGGAAACTTTAGACTTTACCCTTGAGGCTATCAACAGATTGGATGAGGCCCACCCACGTTATGGAGGACAATCTGCTTCACTCAAAGTCAACTGATTTAAATACCAATCACATTTAAAAAATACCTTCACAGCAATATCTAGACTAGTGTTTGACCAAATAACTGGGCACCACAGCCAAGCCAAGTTTACACATAAAATTAATCACCACATGTGTAGAGACGCTTTTTGTAAAATACTGTGTGTGTGTGTGTGTGTGTGTG
>NW_007736589.1:43757-45625 GCF_000696425.1 Galeopterus variegatus
CTGATGAACTAGCACATAGTCCTTATAATCTAATCACCTCTCAAGGCCCTACCTTTCAATTATCGTAATAGGATTTCCTACCCTCAACAGTTACAGTGGGGAGTAAGCTTCAGTGACTTTGGGGGGCCATTCAATCCACTGCAGCCGGGATCTGCATTTTTAGCCATCACTCCAGGGATTCTGATGTGACTGTTCAGCCCCAGCATCACCATCAGCCAGCATTGCCACAGACCAAGAAGTCAACAACAGGCACTGATTGAGTGTCCACTAAGGAGCAGGCACTGTTCCAAGAGAACACGATGCAGTCCCTCCCTCCAAAGACCCTGGTTGGGACTAGTCTCAAAGAATTAATGTTTTTAGGATTCTTGCTTAAAAGTACAAGCTATTGCTATGAAACCAGTAAATAATCTTCTGTATGAAAGACTGTACGGTGGCAATTGTTTAATAAAAATATTTCTCACTTTTCCACCCTCAGATGCAGCAGACAGTCAAAGAGAGTACCCTGGTCAAGGGCAGAAAACCTGGCTTCCAGTGTCAGCTCTGCCACCAACTGGCAATGTGACCTTCAGCAAGTTATTAAACCTTTTTATATCTCAGTTTCTCTAAATATAAAGTGAGGGGGTTGGACTAGATGATTTGTACAGTCTCTTCCAACTCAAACATTCTATGATTCTTCCTGTACTTAGTAAATCAGATGTCTTTCTTCATAACAAAAGCAAGATACATTTTCAAATAATCAAAAAGATAAATGTCTTCAGTTGAAATCCATACTCTTCATTCACTCAATTCAAGTTCATCTGATCAATATAAAATGAACCAGGCCCACAGTGTAGGTCTGGCCTATTTCAACAGTGCTCCTGTTCTACAAAGATCAACCATGTCTCAACCAAATCAAAGTAGGATAAAATGAAAAAGTGAAAACACCTCAAGGCCAATCTACTCCACCAGCCTAAGACATAGGTGCTTTGTTCTGAGTCTGCCCCACACCAAAATAGATAAGCTTTATCAATTCCATGGGGGAGAAAATCACCAAGTATGTTTTTTCATCATCCTGGAGAAAAAGCCATCTCATACATTAAATTGGTTTTTAATAAAAATAGTATTTCACTAATGGGCTCATTTGTCCCATTATGCATATGCATCTTAACCTTTCTGCTATTATTTGCAGAGTAATATAAAACTCTTCATATAAATAAGGATTCATCAGCCAGACTTTGCGTATACAAGCCACAGCCCAGAGCAAAATAGTAAAGTGAGCAATTTGTCTCCAGCACCCCTCCATTTTTCACCAAACTCCAACATAATTACTATAATAACAAATACAACATGTCTGATTAGTCCTTTAGATTATACGAGGCAGGTTCATATATATCATTTCAATTCGATCTTCACAATCACCCTATGAATTAAGTGGAGGAGATGCTATCTTCATTTTACAGACAAGAAAGCTAAGTTGCAGAGAAGTTAAGTGACTTATTGAAGTTGTGTAGCAAAGCAGCAACCTGTGGCTTGTACACAGGTTCCCTGACTCCAGGAATTAATAGGGTCCTGTAGTTATGATGCCTCTGGCTGACTAGTGCATGCATCTGTCCCTGGCAGCATTTCTCTTGTGTATGAAACCTTACCTCCACATCCAGACTCACCTCTTCTTTGACCCATTCCTTAGGGCCCTCATCTCTGAGGCTCAATAACTAGTAAGTGAATTCTTACTAAAATGTTAATGGATGTCATTGAGTTTGTATTCTCCTCCTTCTAGATAATATAGAAATAATTTAATAAAGACTGTCTGAAAGGCAGTGTCTGAACTCAAATAATATATTCCAATGGTGAGGAACTACTAGGCCAATTAGGAGCTGTAAAAGGTGCAC
>NW_007736589.1:46524-57423 GCF_000696425.1 Galeopterus variegatus
GAGCGCGGTGTGGCCAGTCTCAAAAAGGACAAAAAAAAAAAAAAAGTCAAGTAGCTAAAGAGCAAAACCCTTGATCAACTACAGCCAAGAAGCTTGTTTAACAATATTGTAGGAAAAATCATGAAACTCAAGTTTCTACCCAATGGGAAAATGCCATTATTAGCTTGGACCTCATTTAGCATTAACACATTCTGACAAAATAAGATGACCTCTCAAAGCTCCAACTTGGGCAGAATATGTGATACAAGGAAAAACATGGAGGAAGCAGGCAGAGAGGCCCCAAAGAGAGACAATAAACTGTAAGGCCTCATGGGAGAAGCAACTGCTAGAAAAGAAGTGATTAGGGGTAGCATTAGGCAAAGAAAACTGGAGGAAAGGAGCTTCCTTTCAACAGATTGGTTTGATTAAGCTCCTGTACAGAAAACATCAGCTTTGAGCAATGATAAACCAACAGTGAGAATAAAGATACCAACTCAAAAAGTGAGCCTGATCTAAATATAAAATATTCAGAAAAGGATCCATAGAATTTGGACCCCAAAGAAAAGAAATCTAGACTTGGAACAGGATAGACCTAATTTTTAAAAGAATTCTCTCTTTTTTTTTTTTTTTTTTTTTTTTTTTGTCTTTTTCCGTGTCCGGCAGCGGAGCGCAACCCTCAGTGTCCGCGCGGAGATGGCCCGGGACCGGCAACGAGACCGCAACCCTCGGCGGTGCCCCGCACCTCGCTCAGCCAGTGAGCGGGAACCGGTCTGTATGTGGGATCCGAACCCTCGGGCGGGAGCGCCGCCGCGCTTCCCAAGCGGCGCCCCATTCCCAGCGCCCCCCCCCGGGCCCCCAAAAAAAAAAAAACTAGACCTGGAACAGGAAAGACCTAATTTTTAAAAAAATTCTCTCTTTTTTTTTTTTTTTGTCTTTTTCCGTGTCCGGCAGCGGAGCGCAACCCTCAGTGTCCGCGCGGAGATGGCCCGGGACCGGCAACGAGACCGCAACCCTCGGCGGTGCCCCGCACCTCGCTCAGCCAGTGAGCGGGAACCGGTCTGTATGTGGGATCCGAACCCTCGGGCGGGAGCGCCGCCGCGCTTCCCAAGCGGCGCACTATCCAGTGCACCACCGGCCGGCCCTTAAAAGAATTCTCTATGGGCTAGGGGCTTTCACCAGATTCACAGTGAGAAGGGATTGGAAATTTATATCGAGCCCTCACTGTAATTGTTGTACCTAATAATTCTTGAGTTAATATATAGTAAATTGCATATATTTTCTATTACATGGCATAAGGTCCTACACAAAGAAGCCTTCCAAGTAATATTATTGATAGATCCCTGGACTAAGTAGACATTTCCTGGCTACTACAGTTATAAGACCTAAAAGACTTGAACAGACAGTTTACAAAAGAGAATAAAATAGCCAATAAACATGTGAAAAGATGCTCAACTTCATCAGCCATCAGGGAAAAAAAGCTAATTAAGACCATAATGAGATAACACAACATGCTCACCAGAATGGCTAAAATGTAAAAGGCTGACAATACCAAGGGTTGACGAGAATGTGAAGCAACTAAAATTCTTTTGCATTGTGATGGGAGTGCAACCACTTTGGAAAATGTTTTATTTGTAGCACCTATCAAAGCTAAATATACATATATGTCCCCTGATCTGGTAACTCTCTTCTTCTACAGAAAAGACTACTCATGTCCACCAAAACACATACATGTGCAAGAATGTTCATAACCATTTAATTTGTAAGAGCCAAAATTTAGAAGCAATCCAACTGTTCATAAAAAGTAGAAAGTGTAAATAAATTGTGATATATTCATTCAGTGGAATACTACTCAGCAATAAAAAGTAATAAACCTCACTGATAAAAGGAGCAACACGGATAAATCTCACAGACATAATGTTGAGTGAAAAAAAAGTAAGACACAAAAGAATGTACACTGTCTTCTATCACAGGAAGTTCATAAATAGGCAAAACTGGCCAGTCAGCTCAGTTGGTTAGAGCACAACCCTGTAACACCAAGATCAGTCCCCCTAAAATATTATGGGTTTAGTTCCCCCAAAATGGGCAAAACTAATCTATGATGATAGAAGTCAGTATAGTGGATGCCTGGAATAGGGGAGGGGAATTGCTTACTTGGAGGGGTCCAAGGAAGACTTTGGGGATATATTTTGATTTGTGTGGTGGATGGATGGTAGGTAGGTAGGTAGGTAGTCTGGCTGGGTTTTCTTGGTCTAGGTCTTGATCCCTGTCCTCAAGAAGCTCAGAGTCTCATCATGGGCTGAGGAAGGAATGAGTTTCTATCGGACTACACTGGACTGTGACATGTAAATAAAGGGCTATAGAAAAGAGTAATTAATCCTCATTGTGGACACACTAAAGGCTTCAGAGGAGGCGACATTGCAGATGAGCCCTGAAAAACAAGAATTTGAGCTGGGGGAGGAAGGTGGGACATTCCAAGCAGTGAGCACAGCATAAGCAAAGGAGTGAAGGCAGAAATATAAGTGACTTTCTCCAAGGGAAAAAAGTGTAATTTGGTATGACGGGAGCACAGGTTGTGAGGCCAATCAGAGAGGTGTACAAAGGAGAAAATACAGATAAGGACGTCCATGGTAGGCCTTGAATGCAATGGTTAAGTATTCTGGACTTAGAGCATCCAGGTAGGAGTTGGTTTAGGGAAAGAGCATGGAGTGAAGACAGGGAATACACGCAGACAAGTCCAAGAAAGAAGGTATCTAGTTTAGCTACAAACTAATTTGTTCAAACTGGAAAATTCTCCATTTCTGAGGTCCAACAGGATCCGTGAGTCTGCCTTGAGACAGGCACGACCTTCTCACCCACTCACCCTCCACGGAGAAGTGCTGAGTGCATCTCTAGACCAGTTTTCTGGGAGTGTCAAACTGGCTCCAAAAGTGATACCTTCAACTTCAACAATTCCCCAAGGTTCTGGACCCAAAGAAATGACCCATTTAATATAAAATTAGCCACGGGGTTAGCGTCAGACCTGGTTGAAGATCCAGTTCCCAGCACATTCTTTAATGAGGTCTCTGTAGAGAAATATAAACAAAGATGCTTTTAGTGATTCAGCCCAAATGCTGCCGTGAAGCCAGGAGTTGATTACATTGAGAAGAAAAGACTTTGCTACTACAGTGCATTTGAGCAATTTCTCTTATTCAGAGTATGCCGTATTGAGTTGCAGCATATGGTAATTAGCAGACTTTTTAATATATGCTTTATTAAAAAGAAATTTCAGAGGTAGCAATTTTCTAGCATTGGCCAATAAGCCTTTCTTCTTGGGACAAAAAATCCCTGCGGATTTCCAGTTTTAATAATGCTCTGAAGATTATTTATTGATATTTTTGATAACAAAGTTACAACAGTAATTTGTTATTATACAGTCCTTTTCATACCAACATAGTTACAACCTACAGTGTTACTGAGGTGTGTTATGCTCATTTATGAAACATAAGCACTTTTATACAAAATATGCCATGGATACCTTTCATTGAAAAAATACATGACATGAAACTAAGGCTCAAAGAGTTTAAGTGACAAACCCAAGATCACACGCTAGTCAGAAAAAGAGCTTGAACTTTGATCCCCAGATTTCCCAATGCTGGTGTAGCTCCAGTCCACCCTTGCCCCACTCCCATGGCAGCATGCAGAAGTGATGGATGGTCCAGTCAGAGGGCCTAGGACTCAGGCTAGCTAACAATGTCTGAGAGAGACTCACAAGCTAAGAAGGTCATTTTTCATCTCCTTCCTCCATTGGGCTCCCTCTCTTCTTGCTTCCAGATACCTGATGCTTTGGTTCTTTTTTGGTACTACCCAGAGCCACAGGTAGATCCCATTTGCTGTGGTTCAAATGTCCCCCCAAGCTCAAGTTGGAGCTTGATCCTCATTGTAACAGTGTTAAAAGGTATTTGAAAGGTGGGGCTTTTAAAAGGCGATTGGATCATGAGGGCTATGTCCTTGGGAATGGATTAATGCATTCATGGGTTGATGAGTTATCATGGGTGTGGACTAGCAGCTTTATAAGGAGAGCACATGAACATGCTCTCCTTAGCCTCTAGCCATGTGACACCCCGCATTACCATGGGATTCTGCAGAGTGTCCCTACAAAAAAGGCCCTCACTAGGTGCTCCCCTTGACTTCAGACTTCACAGCCTAAAAAACTATAAAAAATTGGGCCGGCCCGGTGGCGCACTGGATAGTGCACCGCTTGGGAAGCGCAGCGGCGCTCCCGCCCGAGGGTTCGGATCCCACATACAGACCGGTTCCCGCTCACTGGCTGAGCGAGGCGCGGGAGCAACACCAAGGGTTGCAATCCCGTTGCCGGTCCCCGGTCCGGTGCGGGGGCAACACTGAGGGTTGCGATCCGTTGCCGGACACGGAAAAAGACAAAAGACAAAAAAAAAAAAAAAAAACCTATAAAAAATTAATTTCATTCTCTTATAAATTACGCAGGTTCAGGTACTCTGTTATAAGCGACAGAAAACTGACTAATACGCCATTAAAGCCCTTTCCTCACTCAGCCCTCAAGGGGGTATCTCTGATACACAGTGAGTAAGAAATGGCACAAGGGACACATTACAGGGTGACCATAGGGTAGAAGCTCAAGCTCCTTCCTCCCACTTGTTCAAAGTCCTTACCTCCTCCTCCTTCAATGTGGCAATACTTCACTCGCCCGTGCTTCTGACATACCCCGTGACTAGCTCCCTTATAGCACAAATCAGCCCCTCACTGCTTACTTGACCATCTTCTCCAACAATTTCCTTCCAGAAGCAGTTTTAAAAACAAACACACAAACAATCTCACTGCATTTCTCCTTTCCAGCCTCTCCTTTCTTCTCAATTACCACCCTCCAGTTAAGAAATACAATGCCAGTCACTCACAATACTTGAGTTTACATGCCGTGGCATTCCAGTTTATCTTCTCTTTAGAAAGCATGTAGCACAAACAACACACCACTCAGTGACCCAGATCCTCTAAGTCAGCAAAGAGAACGGGAGAGGGGAAGAGAAAGAGCAGAGCAGGGAACGAGAAGACAGCAGGTAGGAGAACGTCGATTCTGCTCACACAGACCCTATGTCCACCCTGCACGCACGAACACCCAGCCGACTTCACCTCCCACCGAATGGCCCACTCACACCATGAATACTAGTGAATAGTGTCAATTTTGCTGCAGAATTCACAGGGCACAGGAAGCGAGGTGGGAGTGGAGGGAGTTACATCATATACTCCACAGCCTGCAATTTCATACATTCAGCATGCCCCCTCTCCCAAGTCTCTCTGGCTATCTCACACTACATCCATCTTTTCTGATCTCAGAACCCCCATCCCCACCCCAGTCTTAGATACCTTTCCTCTCTTCCAGAGCAATATGGCTGTACCCAAATCTTTCCAAACATGCATGACATACTACACAAACACTCAACAAGAAAGGAGCCCTCTAGCACCAAGGTCCACCTCCCTCGAAGGCCATAGGAGATTACAAATAGCATTTTTTCCCTGTAACTGACAAACAGACAGACAATAGCTTAAGTAATTAGGGAAGAGGGACAGAAACTGGCATTTTTCAGCATTTATTACACACCAGCCACATGCTGGAGTTTTTACATATGTCTTGCCCAACAGCAACAGTTAAGATTCCTATACTTGGTGAAATGGACACAACCAAGGAAAGGTATTATCCACGTTCTCATTACTCGAGTGGAATTTCCGTCCCCACCCCTCTGTGAGATGTGGAATATGTCTAAAATGAGAAAGTAAGTAGCATTAATTTAAAGAAGGGTGTTGACGTGACAGAGAGATTCAGAATGTATCATGAGGTCCAGCCAATTCAGGCCATCCGTGGAAGCTTCGAGATAATTCAGGACAGGCCTCCAATTAGATGTGAAATGTTGAGTGGCAGAAAATAAGAATGGGAGAAGAGGTGGACCGGAAGGAGATGCCATATCAAAATCTAACATTTTCCAATGCCAAACAAGGGTTTTTTGGCTAGATCTGAATGACAACTAATTCCTTCCACTTAAAGAAATTCTATCATTTGCCTGTGACTATCCTCCACGTTGATGTTTGGTGTAGCCTGGGAAACTTGGAGAAGGAAACATCGTAGTGTTGGCAGGGTGGGCAGGCAGCTGGGAGACTCCAGGGCCACAGACTTCATGACCTAAGAAATTCTATCATTTGCCTGTGACTATCCTCCACGTTGATGTTTGGTGTAGCCTGGGAAACTTGGAGAAGGAAACGTCATAGTGTTGGCAGGGTGGGCAGGCAGCTGGGAGACTCCAGGGCCACAGACTTCATGACCTAAGTTGCAGAAGGTTTTGGTGGACAGAAATAAAGACTGGTTCTCTGAAAGCTGGGATGGCAAGTTTAGCCTTGGAGAGTAAAGATTATTTTATCAGAAAATAAATCAGAGGCCTGTACTGTGACCACTTTTTTCCAGGCACATCTTGGGGGTGAGGAGGGTGTGTGTGCTGACCACAGGAATCTCCAAACCACCCAGCCATCCCAGCGGCCCTTGGTGAGGCGCACAGCTGGTGAAAGCCCCAGACAACGGCATTCTTGAGTTTTTGCTTTGTGCCTTTCTGAGTGTGTGTGGTTTCTTTCATTTGTGTTTGTATCTGGCATTTTTTATTTGTTTGTTTGTTTGGACAGTCTCATTTGGAAGCTGGTGGTTGCCGTCCTTCCCCCCATGTGAAGTTACTGCCAAGAAACCTGGTGTCTGCGTACTCTGCTTCAGCCCCTCTGGCCACCAGCCAGGCCTGAGGTGCCACTGCAACTTCTGCTGGCACCGGAAGGCAAGAAGGAGAGGCACACTTAGGGACAGGGAGCGAGGCAGGAGACCACCAACCTGTTAAGCAGTCCCAGGGGGAGAGATGCCCATTGAGAGAGCAAAAAAAATGCTAAGGCTAATGGAAGTGTGCGGGGGCAGGGGATGCCATGTTCTGGCTGGCTGTCAATGTGTTCTTTTGTATAAAAGTAACATATGTTCTTATGGTAGGAATGGGGAGGGGAACTTGGGGTCCTAATGGACATCTGTGACAGGACAAAGGAAGGGACAGAATTGCAAAGGCAGCTGGACATCTTCCCTCACTGTGGCCTGGAGGTGTATCCTACCTCAAAACCTGAAATAAACTCCAACACTCCACCTTCATAGAAGATGGAGTTATTTTTAACACGGCAGGCTTTTGCTTTGAAGCTATTTCAAAAGCCTAAGATATAATTTAGTTTGGGGGGGAGAGGGGGGAAGCTATGAGAAAAGAAAAGAAGTAAAAACACAAGTTCTAAAAAACAAAAATAAAGTCCTAGAATTAAATTTTGCAACCAAAATAGAGGCCTTTGGGTTCCTCATCAATCACAACTCTGTGTTGCTGTTTTGGTGAATAGATTTCTGAATTTTATTTTGAACGGTATAATTTTCAGATTAAGATTTTAAAAGAAGTACAGGCCCAAAGAGGAATAAAAAATGGAAACTACTCCACACAGCTATTTCATACAACTGAGGGTGTGTGCATGAGATATGCCTAAATTAATGTTTCTTAAAATTCTCCACTATTACTGTGCTCTGTAAGTTTTGCCTGCTCCACCAGCTGCGCGTGTCTACGTATTATCAGAGATAACATCAAGTCAGCGCTTCAATTACCAAATCCCTGTTTTCAGAGACTTAACTCAGGTATAAAATGTGTTTGGAGCCCCAACTTGGCAGATTACATCTCAAACCAGCAGTTAATTCTCTAACCTGTTTCAAGGGCAAACATCTTTTAACTGCTTATTTTCTGATTTCAAAGTGCAAATAAACAGAAGCTCACACAGTGCAATTAACCATAGTATGTCCCAGACCAGGCAGGCCCTGACTAATTAGATCCTGAGAAGGCTGTCTGTAAAATAATGCTAGTTTTTGTTTGTTTGTTTGTTTTGGTGGCTGGACGGTAAGGGGATCCAAACCCTTGACCTTGGTGTTATCAGCACGAGGCTCTAACCCAGTGAGCTAAGCAGCCAGACCCCAATGCTATTTTTTTAAATTGGATGTTCTTTATAGGGAAACATTCAAAAACAAGAAGCAGGAAGATGTTACTATGAAAATTCTGCAGTTTGTTTTTGGAGTGTAAAAAATAAACTGAAAGGAAGGAGAAAAACCAATTTCTTCTTTATTTCTCCTCCCCTAAGAACTAGGTAAAGTGTCGTTGCATTCCTGTCTAGAGCTGTCTGATTTTTAAGAGCACAGAAGTTGATATCACATTTACTGCCTTTGTGCTGGGCTTTCATGCTGGAGGCTGGGGTCACTTAAGGGTAAAAGGCAAGGCTACTGGCTCTGCGGTGTCAGGTTGAGAATATGGAACAAATAAAAAGATAGATAAAAGGATGTGGTGGTGTCAGCCACATACTAAATATATTGGTAATAAGTGCCCTGGCACAGGGAGGTGGAAAGAATAGAAATGGCTTAAAAGGATAGGCTGGCTAAATGGGGTTGTTAGCATGGGCTTTGGAACTGAACCACCTGAGATTAAACTTGACCCCACCTTGGACAATTTACTTAATCTCTCTGTGTCTCAGTTTCCTCACCAGTAAAATGGGAAAAAATATAATACTGGCCTCATTGGACTCCTAAAGATCTGGAGCAGTGCCTGGCACACGGAAAGTGCTGAAAGTGTAAACTGATCTTTTATTACAAGAGAGAGGTTAAAGTTGGAGAAATCCGAAGCGAAGGGACCAGAGGCAAAAGGTCCAGTGACTGCACTGCTTTGGTCCTTTACTTTGCCTTCTTGAGTCTTCAGTTATCCCTCACCTGTTCCCCAAGTTTCCTCAAAGGCCATGGACAGAGTCCCCACATCACAGCAGAAGGTCTTTTCAGGGCGCTTAGGGAGAGGACTCTGGAGACAAGACTTGCTCTCTCCTCCCTCCGGCTCACCCTTCCTGCCATATTCAGAGCAATCCAGACCTGCAAGTGGGGGGTCATGTGACTTACAAAACACCCTAGCTTTGCTGCTCCTGATTTCCAAGCATTACACACACTATTCTAGATTCTTTTGAGTGCATCCAGCAAAACTCAATCTTAAATCAGCCTTTGCCAAAGAAGAGATTTGTTGGAAGTATGCCAAGTAGCCCCAGCCTTGAAGCTTGGGAAGGCAAGAAAAAAAGAAGCTCTGGAGACCTTGGAGCCTCAACCTGTCAGGACTTTCTTCCCCTATGTTTCTGCTGCTTTCTGCTGGTTGGCTTTGTTCCTTCTGTCTGGCTTTCTCAAGAGGCGGGAATCATGATCACGAGCAACGCCTGGCTCATATCTTCCTGTTTTGTCATGAGAAAGGAACCTTATTCTCTTTTCAAGCTGAAAAATCCCAGAGAATGACTTGTGCTTGGATCCCATGTCCACCCCCTGGAACAATCCCTGTGGCCAGAAATGGGGCTGAGATGCTGTGGCTGGGCCAGCTGTCATCTCTAGAACAATGTCTGTGGCCAGCTACCTAGAGTCAGATTAGGATAAGGCAGCTCCCTTCACATTCTGACAACATGATGTGGTTGCAGTTGGGAGAGATGGAAGCTATTGCCGATACAATGAAGTGCTATTCCCTTAAAGGACAGAGTGGTGCCAAGAGAGCAAACCCATAGGCATCTTTTACTTATAGAATGACATTGCAAAAATAGGACTTTTATAGATAAGATTTGGCAACTGGGTAAAGCATGTTGTTACCTTTTTTTATAGATTCATCTCTCTTTTTTCATGATAAATCAATCCTTTCTTTTTATTTCATAAAAGCAAAATGTCAAGAGAGCAAACCCATAGGCATCTTTTACTTACAGAATGACATTGCAAAAATAGGACTTTTATAGATAAGATTTGGCAACTGGGTAAAGCATGTTGTTACCTTTTTTTATAAATTCATCTCTCTTTTTTCATGATAAATCAATCCTTTCTTTTTATTTCATAAAAGCAAAATGTTCCTGTGTGGGAACACCACATCACACAACTCTAAAGTCCTCCATTTACTTTGCATCCTGGAAGTTAAAGTATAAAGTCAGTGGTATCCCCTGGAGATCTCTCACTGCCTTGTACATGGTAGCTATTCAATAAATGCTTGCTGCTTGAATATATGAGTGGATGATCACAATGTAATTTTCTCTCTCAAATGCAACAGTGGAGTTGTAGACAGATCAATTATACATCTATGTTAAAATATAAGTTCTTTTGCTTTAACCTAAGGCAAGTCATTTATTCCATGTAAACCTCAGTTTCCCCATTTTTAGGACACAAAGATAATAATTCCTCTCTCAGAGGATTGTGTTAGGAGCTAAACAAGATAACAAATATGACAGTGAACATATATTGCTTGTATTGCTCTTTTCTTATTAACTTTTTTCTTTTTGTTTTTTCCTTCACCACCACTCACCCCTCTTGAGTAAAAAAAGGTATAATTTCAGTATCAAAAGATGAATTTAAAATAATTTAGTTCAATGTTCTCATGGGCAAATCACTGACTCCTTGTATGCTATAGAATGTATGTTTAGGGACCTTTGAGAACTTTTCAATTTTGTTTGCTTTCCTTTTAAGCATAATGTTAAAATAAATATAAGCATATTCTGGGAAAATTAGATGACCATCTTAAAAGCAAGTCCTGCCACCAAGCTCATAGTGGCACTTAGGATTTTTTTGTTGAGAAATAATTATCTATTGGTTCAAGCATGGGCCTGATAACACAAAAGTCGAGGATTGGGATCCCCAAACCAGCCAGCCACCAAAAAAACCAAAAAAAAAACAAAAAAGTTGTCTGAAGAGGCTAAACTTACATTTTTATTCAAATCTCATAGAGAAAGAGAGATGACATATAGACATAGGCATAGATAAGGATTTAGACATAGACACACGCTGAGACTTTCATGTACACCATCTGAGTGTCTTCT
>NW_007736589.1:58799-60739 GCF_000696425.1 Galeopterus variegatus
AAAAAAATGGTAACATCTTAGTAGCCAAGTGCTTTTAAAAATGCTCCAGAAGGTTGGCAATTACTGCTACCCTTAGAACAGAACAAAGCATTTACACAGGAAACTAACATTTCCCAACATATCTTAAAATTCAGCACCATCGCGCTAAATGTGTTCATAAGTGTTTTCCTGTTTTATCCTTGTATCAGGGCCTGCAAAACAGATACTGTTATCCCTGGGTATCATTATCCCCATATTTTACAAACAAGGAAACTGAGACTCAATAAATAACCTGCCATAGGTTATCTAATTTTTGATGTAAGCAGGATTTAAACTGACTCTGCCTAGCTATGGAGTCCATGCCCTTTCTATTTTAACACCAAATTGGTCTTTTTGTCTGAATTACCACTTTTCTCTATGAAAGTCACATAAAGTGTCATCCTCTGACAAAAAAGAAAGTCGAAGATTATTCTGCACACACAAGACTGCTAAACAGGATGATCATTTACATGACAGCACACGCTACCGAGGAAGGTCCTACTCTCAGGGAATCTTTATCCTGGAGAAGATGGTCAAATTAATTTTTTATAACACAATATACTACTTTAGAGGAAGCATAATTTGAAAACTACTGACTAAACTTCTTAATGAAACTAACACAAGGGCTTCATGTTTTGGCCTCTTCTTTCTTCCACAGGTTCANTTCTTAATGAAACTAACACAAGGGCTTCATGTTTTGGCCTCTTCTTTCTTCCACAGGTTCATCTTTCAATATTCTTCAACTTGTACTCTATGTTCCAATAAATATTTTTACTTCCCCAAGCACTCCATGTTGTTCTATGATGCTGTGCCTTCTTTTACTCTGTTAACTCTGCCTAGAACAAGTTTTGCACACATTGCACCACCTATATTCCCTTGTCTATCTGGAAAATTCTCAGAAAACCCAAGGAGATGAGCCTTTGGAACTTTCTAGACCCTTCCATATCCCTACCTAAGCATGCCTTCTTCTGCACTACTTCTAATCCCTGAACATCTCATGTAGAGCTTATCATAATGTCCTATGATTATTTGCTATACACTTCTCTGGTCTGCTAGATTGAGGGTTCTTTGAGGGCAGGTGCAGGATTTCATTTTTTTTTTATATCCCTCACACAGTGTCAGATCACTAGCAATGCTTACTATATGACGTTAGGTTGAATCAAACCAAATTGACTGAAAAACAACTGATAAGGTGTAAACTTGAGATTTTCAAGACTTAAGTTCTTTATAGAGCCTTCTTCTCTCTTCTTTTGTTCTAGTGTTTGTCTCCTATGAACACCTATTTATGTTTGGAAAGCTTTCTTCTATGTAAGTTGTCCATGCAAACAGTCCTTGCTCGGTTCTATTCCTTCATCCAACAAGCATTGATTGAGCACCAGCTGTGTGTCAGACACTGCATTTAGAGTCTGGGATAGAAAGATGAATGAGTCAAGACTCCTGCCTCAAAGACCTGACAATATGGCAAAGTTGCTAAGACAAGTTCAGAAGAAAAAAAAATTAGGAAACAAAGTAGAGAAGGATTATTATCATATAAGAAATGCAACAAAGTGCCTTGAGGGATAAGACTAGAGAAAATGTCCAGAGTGAAGGGTCAGGGAGCATCACCCAGAGGAAAGGATGTTGAACGAGGCCTTGAATGGAAGAGTTTTGATATAATATATGTATCCTTAAATTTTCCCTCAAAAAAAAGGTATTTCCTAGCCACTTTTTATAAGTAAAATTGCCTTTTCTTTGGGAAATTTTTAACCACAGTATTGCCAAGTTTCTTTTCCAAATCTCCTAAATCTATCCTGAAATCCTGGAAGATATTTTCTGCCAACTTTGACAGTTCTTTGACAGAACTTTATCTTCCCCATATTAATAAGCTGTAAGGACACGAGCCCTGAAATTGTCACTATTATGTTGTTGCTGATGTTAATTAC
>NW_007736589.1:61577-62583 GCF_000696425.1 Galeopterus variegatus
TTCTTAAATCACATTAAAGGAAAAAAGAGAAACAATAGGAGTAAAGCCTGTAAATGGGGAAGACAGTGTCAACAGATGACAGGAAACATGAAACTCTGGGTTATCATTTGCTTATATCTTCTCTAAAAGAAAGCATTACAAGTAGCACAACAAATATGGGGAGGTTATTAATAAAGCAGGTGGCTGCTCTAGGTGATACAAGTCTTCATGTCCCAATGAATTTCATGAGGGAACTAAGAGAACCCCTAGGTAAACGCTGTTGGGAATTTGGGGGGAAAATAGTCATGGGGCCAAAACACTGGGAATTTGGTAAATGTGTTTTTCAAAAAGTATGCATCAGAATACTCAGCTTGAGCCAAAGCCATGTCTCCCCTGCCACTATTCAGATCTCTGCTGTGTCTAGTGAGGTTGGCCCATTAGGAAAATATACTGAATGAGAATCTTCTAGAAAATAACTTATTGTAGGGAAGAAGGAATCAAGCTGACAAACTTGGCTCAATCAAAATTCTTTTGGTTACTGGAGGGAATAAGCAGTCTAGAGGTGTTGACCTATCACTTGCACTCGGTCAGGAAATTAGCAATCTCACACACTGATAGGAGTGCGAACTGGTACCAGCATCAGCTTGGAGTCTATCTTTTCTTTGGAAGAAGGCGTAGTGTCTGGGAAAAAGTAGGACTTGAAGGATGGTTATACATTTGTTTGTTTTTATGAATCTTCTCTCTGAGCTTGGACTTCATGCCAACTAAAAGACAAGGATCAGAACTCTGAATACTGAGGGGAATTAAGAAGTGTTAGTTGTCCTAGATTCTAAAACTTGTAAAAAATGGTAAAAAATTGTAGTGAAATTAGTCTATTTCTTAGGCTTTTTCCAGATGTTTTTCATTTACCTTTCACCATTTTCCCTTCTGATAAAAGAACGCTTGAGTTCCACCTTTGTAGTTTTCTCAAAACCCCAGCACCAAGCAGAGATTTTTGTGATTATATTAGCACGCTGTGTTGCGAGAC
>NW_007736590.1:0-1583 GCF_000696425.1 Galeopterus variegatus
TCAACCTCATCTCATGTCATTGTGGTTATTTTATGTGTTTAAATAACATACTGAAATCGTACCAGAGTGACCTAGACGGTGATATACTTGGCTTTCTATCTAAACTATATTTTCTTTGGAAAGTAGACTTTTTTGACTCTGTATATGAGGCTTATTTTTGTGAAGCTATGCTAACGTATCAATTGGTGTATGCTAATGTATCATTTTGCATAATGTAGTTAATAGTGCCTAGAACAGAATACATTGATGAATAAGTCCAGCTCCCTGCCTGTGAAAAATGTTTAGAGTAATAAATTTTTTTAAGTTTATTAAAAATACTCAAATATATAAGGATATGATGAATTTTTCAAAATATACATCTGAAAGGTTTTATATTTTTCTATAAAAAATAGAAATATTTTGATGTTTAGGAATAGCTTGAATAAAATTTTTAAAAAATTAAAAATTGGGTATTTTTCTTCTTTGCTTGTTTTTTAAAAGTTTTTAAAATGGCAGATCAATCTGCACATTTGAGAGACTATTTAAGCAGTTCTCTCTTTCGTGGGCACAATTCCTAATTTACAATTTTAGATCTTAGCAGTTCTGATAATAATCATAACTGATTAATTCATGGGCAGGCACCCAGGGTTGGCCAATCTGAGTTTTCCTCTTAAAGAAATAAAATTTTAGTGGAGAGTAAGGATCTTAGGAACAATATTATTATGGTGGACTTTAAGGAGAAAGCCCATGGAAATCCAACTGCTGAGATTGTCTGAGCCTCTCTGATTCTTCCTTTCCATAGTCTTGGCTGTCTGACTCATTTGTTCAAAATTTTGTCTCCTAACACTTACATTCAATTCTGTTCCTAAAAATGACAGAACAACAAAACCAAAAAACTCCACAAATAAACAAAAAATGAGTAAAAAATAAAACCAACAAAGTTAAATAATGCATAAAATCTATGCTTTCCACTTGTATTTTTAAGAAAAGTAAACATTACTAGCTGTTATCCTTATTTGCATGATTTACTACCATAGCAAAAAATCTTCTATTTATTCTTGAGCGCATAACTATTAGGATACATTACTAACTTAGAAAGAAAATATCACTGACTTGAAAAATTTACATTCAGTGGTGTGTGTGTGTGTGTGTGTGTGTGTGTGTGTGCCCGTATGTGTGTACCCAGGAATAGTTGCAGATACCGATGATAAGTAAAAACATAATTTTTTATTGAAACGTAATTGATTATATGTATTTGTGGGGTACAGAGTTGACTTTCAGGATTTGCGTACAATATGTGCTGATCAAATCAGGACAGTTGGCATAGTTGTTCTATAGAACATACTCATTCTTTCTGTCCATTAACTGATTTCCCTCTTTCCCTACTCTAATAACCACAGTTCTGTTCTCTTCTTCTGAAAGTTCAATGTATTGTGCAGGGGCCATGCTAATCTTCTCTGTATCGTTCCAATTTTAGTACATGTGCTGCCGAAGCGAGCACTCAATGTATTGATGTGTTCTTTCTTTCTTTCTTTCTCTTTCTTTCTTTCTTTCTTTCTTTCTTTCTTTCTTTCTTTCTTTCTTTCTTTCTTTCTTTCTTTCTT
>NW_007736590.1:2261-6637 GCF_000696425.1 Galeopterus variegatus
CCTCCCTCCCTCCCTCCCTCCCTCCCTCTCCCCCTCCATCCCTTCCTTCCTTCCTTCCTTCCTTCCTTCCTTCCTTCCTTCCTTCCTTCCTTCCTTCCTTCTTTCTTTCTTTTTTCTATAAACATAATTGAGTTTACTATATAATACATGAGAAGGTAATTTTACATGCTATGCAACAAAGACCCCCAGATTATATAAAGCAGGGTTCAGAGTATTAGAAATGAAGGGGGAATTTGTCACATCTTATATAGGATGGTCAAGGATAGGTTTCAATAAGAAACAAGCATTTGTGCCTTGAAGGAAGTAGAGATTTAGCCAAGGAGATATGTTAGAGAAGAGCATTTTAAACAGTGACCATAGGCAGAGCAAAAGACCTCAGATAGTAGGCTTAGGTATTTGAGGAAAAGATAGAAAGCTTGTGTGCCTGGAGCAAAGCAGGTGAGGGGAAGAGTCATAAGAGGTAATGTCAGGGAGACAGGAGGGAGAAGGAAAATTATGTAGTGCCTCGTGGTCACTGTAGGACTTTGCCTTTCATTCTGATTGTAACGGATAGCAAGGGCAGGATTTTGATCAGAGGAGAGACATAATCTGACTTATGATGTGTGTGTGGGAAGGTTGGGGGAACGGAGTGGGCAGAAGTAGAAGCAGGCAGGTCTTGTGGACCTGTTGTAATCCAGATATAAAATGATGGTGACGGGGACCGGGGTGGAAACAGTGAAGCTGATGAGAAGTGGTCTGGATATAGTTTGGATATAGATTCTGCATATAGCTTGAAAGTAGGGCTAACAGGATGAGCTGTGAGGTATGAGGAGAAAAGTGGGGATCATCATCAAGGAGAGTGGGAAAGTGGATAGACGAGGAAAGTTTAGTAGGATTTCTGGACAGCATCAAGGCCTCCCTTGAACTATAGCTACTAATTCCAAGTGCCTGCCAACATGGTTGTGGGATTTTCTGTAGCCATGTTTATCTCTATGGGCACAGGGATGAAGAGAGTTAGCTTTGTCTGTGTGATCAGGTGCAAAAATAAGCTATGCGGACAACAAGTGCTGTGGGAATTCAGAAATCCCTGGGGGTACGGACTTTACTTTGTGGGTGAGCTTTGAACAAATGTTTGGAAGAGAAGAGTGGCTGAATCCAGGGAGACAGATCATGTATCTTTGAAATGAATTATATATGTAACTTAAGTAATTCGCTAGGCAATAACAGGTTTAAAGTTTTGGTAAAATTAAAACATTCATAAATGCAAGGAATATGAGATTGTCCACCCTAAGAGACCAGGTGAGTTTATATTTTGATACTTACTTTTTGGGGTGTATTTTGGTTCTTCTTTTCATTTCAATCTTATATTAACTTTATATTAATTGAGAACAAAAACAGTGCTCTCAGTGACCTCGCTGCCACCACTTTTTGCATATATCTTGTTTCTTGGTTTTTATCCATCCTTATCATTTCGTATCCTAGGGTTTGAGAAGATGCAAAATCAAGTCCAAAGTAATGTATTGCACTGAACTGTTTACTGATTTCCAACAGTGTCTAGCCCTTGCAAACGTGGTTTGCTTTCCTCTGTCACAATTATCTTCTGAAGAGTAGTGAGGAAACCACAAGGAAGGGTCCCTTAGGCTCTTTGGTCCTTGTTACCGGTTGAGTTTCCCTTGTCTGGAAACTCCTTTATGCGGTGGTAATAAATCCTCCGAGGTGAACCTGAAGACTGAAATCATTATTTCAAAGAGTCTTGGTTACAAGTCTGGTCAAGTGAGTGAAGTTTGATGGACTTAAATGAGGTAAATTATTTTGACTTTATTAAGGTTATCCCATGCTCCTTTCTATACTGTTGTGAAACTTTTCTGAAATAACTTATTTATTTTTATATCACAGACATAGAAAAGAACACACAGTAAGGTGAGCTATTAGTTAGAAGTCCCATTCTGAATCTGGAATTATTTTTTTAAATTCCGAAAGTGACAAATTCTAAAGAAAAGCTATAGTTTGCCTTATTGCCAGCATTTAAATACCTCTTCTTCTGAACCCCAAGTATCACTTAACTCTCCTTTGACAAATAATGTATGTCCCACAGTCAATACTTCTTCATCCAGAATGAGGAAACAATCTCTACCAGTGTCATTTGCTTTAGGATAGAGTCTTACACAAAGCTTTCCAGTATTTGATAAATTGATCCCTTGGACCCAAAAGACAGGAAATCCATGTGCTCACATACTATCCTGATGGTCATTAGGTTTGTGAAAACAGCTAGTTCTGAGAGACTGTGTTCTGTCCCCAGTGTATATTTTCGAGATATGTATTCTCTGTATAGTGCATGGAGTGCATGTGTGAGAGTGAGTGTGTGTGTGTAAGAGCAAGGAAAAGATGGGTTGATCAAAGAATGGTAAACCAGTAATAGCATAATCTGTTATTTCTCAAATTATTTTTTAAAACATAACTTATGAGTGACTTTATTTGAAAAAATGAACTAGCATAATATACACATAGGAAAAGTAGGTATTGTTACGTAGCATTTTTGTTTCAGCATTTATGCACTGGGTTGCACCTTTATTTGTTTTTCTTACTGTAGGTTGCATTAAAAACATTTGAAAACCATTGGCCTAAACCATCTAACTCTCTTAAGTAATTTACCTCAAGGAGTTACAAGCTTCATATGTAAATGTGCAAAATATGAATACAATCTCTTAATATAAAAAAATACTTGGTAATAAACTTAGTGCTTTATTTTCTAATTTGCTATAATAAAGTCATGTTATTTTGCAATAAAAGTTTGAAAAATGAAGACTTTCCAAGCATGTAGTCCCTAAAAAATGCAAATGTAAACTCTATTTCACTGGGAAGAATGTCTTACTTTTTAAAAGGGTTTTGAGATCCCTGAGTTCAATGGATACAGAACGTGTCATATTTTCTTAGAATCCAACTCCTACTCTAGGGAGGATGGAGCAAGCTCAGCAGGAACACTGGCCAGGAGGCCTTATGCCAATGTTAGATCCCAAGCATTAGACCCTGACCAGCCCTGTTACTTAGCCCCAAAAAAGGAAAAGTCCTGAGACCAGAAGCCAGAAAGACCAAATCTGTCCTAAAGTCTGAGAGGTAAAAAAAGAAAAAGATGTAAGAATAGAGCAGGGAGCAAAGAATAGAGCAGAGGAGCTGAGCCCAGTATGAGGTCTAGACTTTGGGACATACACCTGGGCCCAGCAAATTGTGGATAAAGCAGAGAGAACTATGGTGAGTCCGTGTAACTGAGAAGAAGAGAAGAGATCAGCAATGGAATAAAACAGTGCAATATGATGGGTCTACAGACCCATCTCCTCCTTCTAGAGGGAGCGCATAGCAGTGGGCAAAAGCAATGTCTAACGAAGGATGATGATGGTCTGTCTTTGAATATAGACTCTGCCTCTAATTGGCTGTGTGAACTGGGACAAGTTAATTAATTTCTGTGCTTTAGATTTATCAACATAAAGGGATAATATAAGATTGTTATGAGGACTGAATAAGTTAATATTGAAAAGTGCTTAGAATAGTGGCTGGCTTATGCTAAGCATATTGTAAGGGCTTGGTAAGTAAATAACAAATGAGGTATCATCTCACTGTAGTTAGAATGGCTATTATCAACAAGACAAAAAATAAATGCTGGTGAGGATGCAGAAAAAAAGGAGCTCTTCTACATTGCAAATTGGTACAGTCACTGTGGAAAACAGTATGAATCTTCCTGAGAGAACTAAAAATAGATCTCCCCTACAACCCAGCTACCTCACTACTAGATATTTACCCAAAGGAAATAAAATCAATATATCAAAAAGACACCTGCACTCTCATGTTCATCACAGCTCTATTCACAATAGCCAAGGGATGGAATCAGCTTACATGTCCATCAACAGATGAATGGATAAAAAAAAACTGTGCTGTTTACACAATGGAATACTACTCAGTTATTAAAAAATGATATCCTATCATTTTCAGCAACATGGATGGAACTGGAGACCACCATGTTAAGTGAAGTAAGTCAAGCACAAAAAGAAAAATACCTTGTGATATCACTCATATGTGGAATCTTAAGGAGAAAAGTGATCTTCATAGAAGTGGAGAGTAGAGTAATTGTTAACAGAGCTGGGGATGAGGGGAGGTAGGAGGGGAAGGAAAAATGGTGAACTAATGGGTACAAAACTATGCTATCTTCCCTAAGTGAATCATTGTGTGGTATATGCATGTATTGAAACAACACACTGTACCCCACAAATATCTACAAATAAATGTTAAAAAAAAAAACAAATTAGCATACACACATGCAAAAAAAGTGTCCCCATAGAAATCCCCTCATAGCAGGACAATTGTTTTTTTTTTTTTTTTTTTTTTTTTTTTTTTTTTTTTTTTTT
>NW_007736590.1:7461-12792 GCF_000696425.1 Galeopterus variegatus
CGGGGACCGGCAACGGGATCGCAACCCTTGGTGTTGCTCCCGCGCCTCGCTCAGCCAGTGAGCGGGAACCGGTCTGTATGTGGGATCCGAACCCTCGGGCGGGAGTGCCGCCGCGCTTCTCAAGCGGCGCACTATCCAGTGCGCCACCGGGCCGGCCCAGCAGGACAATTTTTTGACACATTGTCTTAGTCTTAGACACATTGTTTTTAGTCACATTGCCATAACAGAATACCTGAGACTGGGTAATTAATAAAGAACAGACATTTATTCCCCACAGTTCCAGAGGCTGGGAAGTCCAAGATCAAGGCTCCAGCACCTGGTGTATGGGGAGGGTCTTCTTCCTCACAGGGCAGAAAGCAGAAGGGCAAAGAGAATGAATGTTATGTCCTCATGTGGCAGAAGAGACAAAGAATGAACCACTCTTGCAATTCCTTTTCATAGCAGCATTATTCCATGCATGAGGGTGGAACCTAAACATGACCTAAACCCTTCCCATTAGGCCTCTGCCCCAATATAGCTGCATTGGGGATTAAATCTTAACATGAATTTGCAGGGGACAAAAATATTCAAACCACAGCACATTTTAATTTGTGATTTTCTTCTTGTATTTCCCACCTTTTCCTTCCTTTATTCAAGCAGGGAGACAGGCTCAGACGCTTGGATTTAGGGTGTTTGGGGCATATAAAAAGCAGATGTTGCATTAAAATCCACTTTTTGAGTCATTTATTATAAAAACTTCTGAGAGCAGAAAGGGGAAGGAGAAATATTCTCTCTATGAAAAAGATTAAAGGGGCTCCTGCGTTTTGATATTGGAGACCCTTGTCTTGCTCTGTAACTCCACAATGGGAAGAACTCAGTCACTCAGAGGAGGGATGAATGGGGCCCCTGGGGAGGCTGAGTCCCCAGTCTGGAGGCTTCAATCCTCTTCAAAGATTTTCTGGCCCACAGATGGCATAGCAACAGCAAAGATGCAGGATGTGAGGGGAATATGTGTCTCCAGGGTAAACAGTGGGGACTGATGAGTCGTGACCAGAAGGGCCTCCTCAATGCATTGATTGTTTGTCAGATGCTAACCTTTGCTTAATCCAAGTGAAGGAAAAGGTCAAGAGAAGATGGGTGGGAGATTCTAGAACAACCAAGGCTGAATTTTCTCCCAGTCTGGTGAGATGCAGCCTCAGAGTCTGAATTTTTTTGTTTTCATTTAAAAAATTTTAAAAATGGTATTTCTTATACATCTACATTTGTAAACTGAAAATCATACATGATGTAATCATGAGTTTCTGATGACTCCCCTTTGTTACCTGCAATTGAAGTTGTTATTCATTTTAACTATATTTCACTCAAGGAAAAATGTTTGGAATGGGAAAATAAATCCACTGAGAGTGTTCCCCATGTCCCTGCTAAATAATCTCCTATTCCAAAGAGGAACACAGAACCTTGTTTTCAGCTCTGCCGTCACATCTGAACCTACAAAATCACTATGACCTGAGGCTTTGGGGATTTGGAAGAAAAAAAGCCTCTCCTGCATCGCATCTGAGTTTTGTCCTCAGTTATCACCAGATAAATTCGTGCACCAACTTGTCAAGCCAAANGCCCACAGATGGCATAGCAACAGCAAAGATGCAGGATGTGAGGGGAATATGTGTCTCCAGGTTAAACAGTGGGGACTGATGAGTCGTGACCAGAAGGGCCTCCTCAATGCACTGATTCTTTGTCAGATGCTAACCTTTGCTTAATCCAAGGGAAGGAAAAGGTGAAGAGAAGATGGGTGGGAGATTCTAGAACGACCAAGGCTGAATTTTCGCCCAGTCTGGTGAGATGCAGCCTCAGAGTATGAATTTTTTTGTTTTCATTTAAAAAATTTTAAAAATGGTATTTCTTGTACATCTACATTTGTAAACTGAAAATCATACGTGATGTAATCATGAGTTTCTGATGACTCCCCTTTGTTACCTGCAATTGAAGTTGTTATTCATTTTAACTATATTTCACTTAAGGAAAAATGTTTGGAATGGGAAAATAAATCCACTGAGAGTGTTCCCCATGTCCCTGCTAAATAATCTCCTATTCCAAAGAGGAACACAGAACCTTGTTTTCAGCTCTGCCGTCACATCTGAACCTACAAAATCACTATGACCTGAGGCTTTGGGTATTTGGAAGAAAAAAAGCCTCTCCTGCATCACATCTGAGTTTTGTCCTCAGTTATCACCAGATAAATTCGTGCACCAACTTGTCAAGCCAAACTCCTTTCTGTGAATAAGACAGCTGCCACAGAAATGAACATAGGCTTTCCAGAGAAAGGCAACAAACATGACATAAATGGAAGCCAACTGTCCCAGGTTTGGCCAGCCAGAGAACACGAATGAGGGCCTATTAGCATTCATACCCAATTATGAAGGCCCCAAGCATAGCTCACTCTCTTAAGTGTTTTGGGTCTCGCATAAGAGGTGTTGTACACCTCTCAATCTGCTGTAAATCTCTAAATCTCCTGTAAAGCTGCAAATCTGCTGTTTGGGCTCCTTCCAACACCTTGGCGCTTGTCACTTGTCACCCTGAAGACCTGTAGACCTCGCTGTTAGTTGATCCCTATCCTGCAGCTGCTGCCTTTGGCAGCTGAACAGCCCTGCTCTGCACTCGGCTGTCTTGACCTTTGAGGGTCGGATCTCTGCTGATTCATCTCACACGTTGGCGCCGCCCTCTGCCTTATGCTGAGGTCAGGGGCAGGGCACATCCCCAGGATTGTTGCTTGGGTTCTGAATTACTACAAAGGTTAACAATGTAGCTTTTTATTTTTTTTCACTCTGCTAGAACAGCTGAATTATAATAGTCCCAAATAATGACAACTCTCTGTACACAGAATTCCTGCTACCCTCTAATCCTATGTCCTTTTCCTGCTCCAGGTCCTTCTTTCATCAGGTGATTTCCATCTCAGGAAACTTTGTCCCCTGTCCAAATTAGACAGAATCCTCCTCCCATCATTATACATCAACCCCCTCCCCGGCCCTTACACATTCCTCTATAGGAATGGACACAAACTATGGATGCAGTTTAAATTTTTGTCCTAGGCAGCTCTGTAGCCTCCACTACAATGTACACAGAAGCTTCGAGAAGGCCACCACCCAACACACACTGGATATGTGTGAGCCTTTGTTCTAATCTAGTCCCCTATTATGCAGGTTATGTGCATTTGGGGTCTGGGAATATTGATAATAATTATAGCCAACTTTCTTGAGCTCTTATCATGTGCCAGGTATTGTTCTGGATTTTTATTTGCATTATTTTGTTTAATCTTCACAGTAATCCCATGAAGTAGTTATTATAATATCCATGCGGACTATAGATAAAGACACTGAGGCACAAAGGAGTTGAGTCACTTGACTGAGTCTCTGTAGTTACTAAATGCTTGGATAGGAATTCAGTGTCAGGAGGTTTGATATAGAATCTACCAGTGTATCCCTGCAGGATGTTGTACTTTTTAGCTGGCATGGAGAGGAAAGCTCCACATAAAGTCATGGTGGTCCCAAATCTGACTCTTACCTGCATGAAGGAGAGATTGAGCTAATTTACCTAGGCAAACAGTATTTAATTAAATATCTGCCCTGTCATAAAGAACGGAGACAGAGAACTCCTGGGTAATTATGTTAATTCCTCCTTGAAACAGATCCTGTGAGGAATGGCCACTGTCCTCTTTTTTCAATGACATTTAATAATCACAAAAATATTCAATAGGCACATTGCCAAAACTAGAAGCCCCACTTGTTTATCTTTTAATTTTTTTCTTTATTTTTTATTAGTGTTTTCTTAAATTTTATTTATATTTATTTTTGTGGGGTACAGTGTGTTGTTTCAATACAAGCATTTAGTGTACATTGATTCACTTAGTGTAGATAGCATAGTTTTAGTTTTGTACCCATTAGTCTACCTCTTCTCCTCCTTCCCACCCTCTCTCCTCCCATCTCCTGGTAACCATTATTCTACTCTCCCCCCCTAAGAAAACTGTTTTTTTTTTTTTTTTTTATTTTTTTTTTATTTTGAGATTCCACAGATGAGTGAGACCATGTAGTATTTGTCTTTCTGTGCCTGACTTACCTCACTTAACATGATGTTTTCCAGTTCCATTCATGTTGCTCCAAATGATAGGCTATCATCTCTTTTTATAGCTGAGTAGTATTCTATTGTGTGTATACGCTACAGTTATTTTTATCCATTCATCTGTTGATGGGCATTTAAGTAGATTCCATTCTTGACTATTGTGAAAAGCTTTGCAATGAACATGAGAGTGCAGGTATCTTTCAGATATATTTATTTCATTTCCTTTGGGTATATACCCAGTAGTTGTATTGTTGGGTCATATAGTAGATCTATTTTTAGTTCTCTGAGGAAACTTCATAATATTTTCCACAATGGAAGCAGCAATTTACATTTCCACCAACAGTGTAGGAGGGTTCCTTTTTCTCTGAATCCTCACCAGCATTTGTTAATTTTTGTCTTGTTGGTAATAGCCATTTTAACTGAGGTGAGCTGATATCTCACTGTGGTTTTAATTTGCATTTCCCTGATGATTAGTGATGTTGAGAATGTTTTCATACACGTGTTGCCCATTTGTATGTCTTCTTTTGAGAAGTGTCTACTAAGGTTCTTTGCCCATTTTAAAATCAGGTTATTTATATTTTTGCTGTTGAGTCATTTAAGTTTCTTATATATTCTGGATATTAGCTCTTTCTCTGATGTGCAGTTTGCAAACATTTTCTTCCATTCTGTAGGTTGTCTCTTCACCTTGTTGACAGTGTCCCTTGCTGTGCAGAAGCATTTTAGTTTGATGTAGTCCCATTTATATGTTGTTGTTTAATTGCCTGTGCCTTTCTGGTCTCATTAAAAAAAGCACTGCTCAATCCCATTTTGTGTAGTGTTCCCCCTATGTTTTCTTCCAGTAGTCTCATAAGTTTGGGTCTTAAATTTAGGTCTATCCATTTTGAGTTGATTTTTGTGTGTGGTGAGAGATAGCAGTCTAGTTTCAATCTTCTGCATGTGGATATCCAGTTTTCCAAGCACCATTTATTAAAGAGGCTGTCCTTTACTACCATATATTCTTGGCACCTTTGCTGAAAATCAGTTGGTTGTAAATGCATGGGTTTGTTTCTGGGCTCTCTATTCTTTTCCATTGGTCAATTTGTCTGTTTTTATACCAGTACCATGCCGTTTTGGTTACTATATCTTCATAGCATATTTTAAACTCAGGAAGTGCAATGCCTCCAACTTTGTTCTTGTTCAAGATTGCTTTAACTACATGGTGTCTTTTCTGGTTCCATGCAAATTTTAAGATTGTTTTTT
>NW_007736590.1:12802-17325 GCF_000696425.1 Galeopterus variegatus
TCATCTGCAAATAAGGATAGTTTGACTTTCTCTTTTCTTATTTGGATGCCCTATATTGTTTTCTTTTGTTTTATCTTGTTGGCTAAAACTTCTAGTACTCTATTGAGTAAGAGTGGAGTAAGTGAGCATATTCGTTCCAGATCTTAGAGGAAAGCCTTCAATGTTTGTCCATTCAGTATGATATTAGTTGTGGGTTTTTCATTTATGGCCTTTACCATGTTGAGGTACATTCTTTCTATACCTAGTTTGTTGAGTGTCTTTATCATAAAAGAGTTTTGGATTTTATCAAATACTTTTCTGCATCTACTGAAATGATCATACATCTTCCCTTCATTCTGTTGATGTGATGTATAATGTTTATTGATTTGTGTATGTTGAACATCCTTGCATCCCTGGGGTGAATCCCACTTGATCATGGTGTATGACCTTTTCACTATATTGCTGGAATTCTATTTGCTGGTATTTTGTTGAGGATCTTCACATCTGTATTCATTAGGGATATTGGTTTATAGGTTATTTTTGTTGTTGTTGTTGTATATTTTTCCAGTTTTGATACAGGTTAATGTTTGCCTACTAGAGTGAGTTTAGAAGTATTCCCTCCTCTTCAATTTTTTGGAAGAGTTTGAGAAGAATTGGTAATAGTTCTTATTTAAAGGTTTGATAGAATTCAGCAGAAAAGCCATCTGGTCCTGGGGTTTCTTTGTTGGGAGACTTTTTATTACTTCTTCAAGTCATTACTCATTATTTGTCTGTTTATTTTTCTAGTTCTTCATGATTCAAACTTGATAAGTTGTACGGTGTCCTATGTGACCAAGAACGTATCCATTTCTTCTAGGTTTTCCAGTTTGTTCACATATGGTTATTCGTAGTAGTCTCTTATGAACCTTTGTATTTCTGTGGTATCAGTTTTAATGTCTCTTTTTTCATTTCTGATTTTATTTTAGTCTTCTCTCTTTTTCCTTCATTAGTCTAGCCAAAACTTTATCAATTTTGTTTGTTTGAAAAACCATCTCTTTGTTTCATTGATCTTTTGTATTTATTTTAAATTTCTAAATCATTTATTTCTGCTCTGATCTTTGTTATTTCTCTCCTTCTACTGATCTGGGATTTGGGTTGTTCTTGTTTGTCCAGTTCCTTGAGGTGTAATCGTAGGCTGTTTATTTGAAGTTTTTCTTCTTTTTTGATGTAGGCATTTATTTCTATTTACTTCTCTCTTAGAACTGCTTTTGCTGTTTCACATAGGTTCTGGTATGTTGTGTTTCCATTTTCATTTGTCTCCAGGACGTTTGTAATTTCCTTGATTTCTTCTTTGATCCATTTGTTGTTTAGGGGCATGTTGTTTACTTTCCATATATTTGTATGGTTTCTAGTGTCCCTTTTGTTGTTGATTTTTAATTTTATCCCACTGTGGTTGGACGAAGTAGCTAATATGATTTCAATTTTAAAAAATTTGTTGAGGTTTGTTTTGTGACTTAATATATGGTCTATTCTAGAGAATATTCCATGGTGCTGCTGAGAAGAATGTGTATTCTGCAGCTATTGGATAAAATGTTCTATATATGTACATCAGGTCCAATTGGCCTAGAGAAGAGATTAATTCTGATGTTTCCCAGTTAATTTTCTGCCTGGATGATCTGTCCTTTGCTGAAAGTGAGGTGTTAAAGTCCACAACTATTATTTTGTTGGAGTCTATTTCTCCCGTCAGGTCTATTAGTAATTGCTTTATATAATTGGGTGCTCTGAAATTGGGTGTGCATATATTTAGAATGTTATATCCTCTTTTTGAATTGATTCCATTATCATATAAAGATAAAGTTGGTTTATCATTATATCATAGCCTTCATTACATACTTTTTACTTTCCTTGGATTGAACTCTATTTTATCTGATACAAGTATAGCTACTCCTGCTCTTTTTTTGTTTCAATTTGCATGAAATATTTTTTTCCATCTCTTCACTTTCAGTTGGTGTGTGTCTTTATAGGGGAAGTGCGTTACTTGTAGGCAGCATATTGTTGGTTCTTGTTTAAAATCCATTCAGCCACTCTGTGTCTTTGAGACATTTAATCCATTTACATTTAGAGTTATTATTGATATATTGGGCCTGCTGTTTTGTTACTTTTTTATGGTTGTTCTTTTTTTTTCTTTGATCTTACTGTTAACCTTTGTGATTGAGCAGTTTTCTCTAGCAGTGTATTTTGATTTCTATTTATTTCTGGTATGTCTTCCAAAAGTTTTTGTGGCATGGTTACCATGAGGCTTACAAAAATACGATGGAGTTATAAGAGATTATTTTAAACTAATAACAGCTTAACTCTGGTACTTAAGAAAAAGGAAAGAACCAAAGCCGCCTTTACACTTTGACATCATTTCCCCCACTTTTGGACATTTTGTTGTTTCAAGTTTATATCTTTTAATATTGCCTATCTGTTATACAATTATTGTATTTGTTGTTGTCCTGTTAGGTTTGTGCTTTAGTCTTCA
Organism: Galeopterus variegatus; assembly: GCF_000696425.1. Taxonomy (NCBI): domain Eukaryota; kingdom Metazoa; phylum Chordata; class Mammalia; order Dermoptera; family Cynocephalidae; genus Galeopterus; species Galeopterus variegatus. Next base: position 15,285 of record NW_007736590.1, read on the forward strand.
TACTGAGGATTTAAGCAGGTTATTCACCCCCTTTATGACCTTGGAGTATACTGAGGTTTTCTGTGAACTTACTTTACGTATGAGTTATACACCTTCAACTATTTTCTTGTTGCTTCTTAGCATTGTCTTCTTTCGGACTGAAGAACTCCCTTTAGCATTTCTTGTAGAGCAGGTCTACTGTTGAATTTTCTTAACTTTTGTTTGCCTGGGAAAGACTTTATTTTCCTTCATATCTGAAGGTTAGTTTTGTTGGAAAGAGAATTCTTAGCTGAACATCTTTTTCCTTCAACACTGTGAATATATCATTCAATTCTCTTCTGGCCTGTAGAGTTTCTACTGAGAAATCTGCTCAGAGACATACTGGGGCTCTGATGAACGTTATGTGTTTCTTTTCTCTTGCTGCTTTCAGTATCCATTTCTTTGTCTTGGTTTTGATAATTTGATTATGATGTGCCTTGGGGTGTTCCTCCTTGGACTGAATTTTATTGGTGACCTCTAAGTTCTTGTACATGGATACTGTCATCTTTCTTCATACCTGGGAAATTTTAGGCCATTGCTTCCTTGAATGTCTTCTACATCTCTTCCTTTTTCTTTTTCTTTGGGTATGCCTATTATGTGGAAGTTATTTTGCTTAAGGGAGTCCCATATTTGCTTTATTTTTGTTTCACTTTTTTTGTTATTTTTTTCTCCTCTGATTTGATAATTTCATATGTTTTTTTCTTTGAGTTCACTGATTCTTTCTTTATTTTAAGTCTGTTGTTGGAGCTTTCTATTGAGTTTTTCAGTTCGGATAGTGTATTCTTTATTTCCGTAGTTTGTGTTTTTTTTTTTTTTAATTGATTCAAGTCCTTTATCAGTTTTTTCATTTTGTTCCTGGATTGTTTTCTATATATTATTTAATTTACTATTTGTATTTTCTTGTGACTCCCTGAACATACTTTAGAGGGTTATTCTGAATTCTCTGTCAGACATTTTATAAATCTGCTCTTCCTCTGGGTACATTGCTGATGCTGGTTTTTTTCCTTTGCTGGTGTCATTTTTCTCTTTTCTCTCTTGATCTTTGTGTCTTTACATTGATACCTGAGCATTTGAGGAGACTGCTACTTCTAGTTTTTTCTAAATAGTGTTATTTGGTGGTGTTAGACTTTTATTGGTTAATATCAGAGCTTTGTCTTTGATCTGTGTGTTTTCACTTTTTAAAAAATTCTGTGTTGGATTTTTAGCTACCCCCACGACTTCAACTCCATATTGGCACTAAGTTGTTGTCCTTTGGTTAATTCCAAAATTGTGGAAACTTTCTGTGGAGACCAGTTCTTGAGCCCTGTGGTTGAACTAAATTGCTACTTTGCTGCTGATTCCCTGGGGAAAGCTTTTTTGCAGCTCAGGTTTTAATTATTGGCTTTTTAATCACTTCTGGGTCCTGTGAGGTCACATATACCTGGGCTGTGTGGAAATTCTGGCCTAGGACTGAGTCCTTCCAGAAAACTGAACTCTCTTCTGTTTTATCTCCTCAATTAGTCTCTACTGAGGAAGGCTGTGCCAGTCAGAAGACAGATCAGTGCCCACACTGTGCCCCAATGTTCTCCTGGCAAGCTAGCGCCCCCCGACACTCCAAATGTTTCCCATGGGGTGAGGTGTGGGCCAGTTCCTCACAATGACTCATGGCCTCTGGGTGTTTTTTATCTTAGGTTGGCCATGGCCCCTTTCTCCTATATGGGTCCATGGGAACCCGGTCAGTGGTCTCACTGGCCTGGGGGCTGCAACGTCATGCAATGTGCACAGCCATAGCTTTTGTTGGATCCTGCTCCGTGTGCTACAACTTTTTCCTGCCCCTCACTGGGGCTGGTCCTAATGTGTCCGGGCTCAAAATGGTTGAAGCAGTCCTTTCTTTCTCTCACTGCAACTTCTCCCACCTTCATGAAATCTGCAGGTCTCTCCTCCTCTTCCTCTGAGCTTCAGCAGTCCCACATTGGCTGTCTGTACATTTTCATAGCTGTACATTGATCAGTTGAAGAAAAGAGTGATGCTGGGGACTGTGTAC
>NW_007736590.1:17815-18324 GCF_000696425.1 Galeopterus variegatus
TACATTTTCATAGCTGTACATTGATCAGTTGAAGAAAAGAGTGATGCTGGGGACTGTGTACTCTGCCATCTTGATGATGTCTCTCTTCATTTAATTTTTCTAGGGAGTATGGCAAATACAGCATTAGCAATGTATTAATCAGGTGACTGAATTATTGATGTACAGAAAAATGCTATGCAATATAATGATTGTGTTATTATTTATTACTAGGGTTGTGGAGCTTGGGGAAATTGCTTTCCTTTTATATTTATTTCCTTCCTTTTTTATACATTTCTACCTTTATCATTGAAGCCAACAGTGATCATGTTCTTTTAGGCTTATCCCTAAGAAAATATTTTGCCTATATGAAAACGTACTCTTTGACAACTTCTGCCAGTTAGCTAAACTAAGGAACAGTTTGGGAAGAATATTAGACATTGTGCCTAGTAACAAAGGAGACTGGCTTGCAAAGACCATAAAGTGGAATGGGATACTGGATAACTATCACTTGTATACAGATCCTGGGGCTT
>NW_007736590.1:19765-22918 GCF_000696425.1 Galeopterus variegatus
CATTAATTATTGCTAGTGTTTTTGTGAGCAAATGTTTTCATGAAGCTGACTTTGAATGTGATCTTCTCTTTGCAACTGCATTCCACATTTTGAAAAATGTCTGTTTTGGAATGAAACTTTTTAAAGAACATATTTCTCATGTCTTACTGACTGTTATTCTTTTCAAAATTTTCATCTAGTAGGAATATTGTCATTTTTGCCAAATCTGCATATTAAATATTTGCATGGTGGATAGACTTAGAATAGGCTAAGAGTTTTCCACAGACCAGGACATTTGTCTAGGAGACCTAATTCCAGTTAAAAGGAATATCATTTTATGCTCTACTTGATGGTATGGAAGTTACCCGAATAATTGCAATGTCTCTGAAACCATCCTCTCTTTTTCTCTATTCTGACCCAGTGGCTGTTCATCAATGATAATTCGGGAGATATATGCAATTGTCTACTTTGAGCATTTTTAAAGTTTCACTTTTCCTTTCATGACTTGTGTCATGGTTATTAAGCTCCATATGTTGACTGAGTGACTTTACAGCAAGAAATATGTATTTTAAAAAAACATAAGCAGTAACATGCCGTTATGGTGTAAAGCTAGAAAAACAGAAAACCAGCTTAAGTTGAAGTTGTATAAACAGCTGATACTCAAACATAAGATGAGAAATAGCATTATAAGGCTACTGGAAGTGTGAGGAATTAATTCCACAAACATGTACAGTCACGTACAACGTAACTTCTTTTCAGTCAGTGATGGATAACATATACAACGGTGGTCCCATAAGATTATACTACTGTACCTTTTCTATGTTTACATATATTTAGATACACAAATACCAGTATGCTACAATTGCCTACAGTATTCAGCACAGTAACATGCCGAACAGATTTGTAGCCTAGGAGACATAAGCTATACCACTATATTGGCTAGGTGTGTAGTAGGCTATACCATCTAGGTTTGTGTAAGTACACTCTATGTTGTTCACACAATGATGAAATCACCTAATGATGTATTTCTCAGAATGTACCCAGTTGTTAAGTGATACATAATTATACTTAGGGCCTTATCTGTGTCAGAAATTATGCTAGTGATACATGACGTAAATATGATGTAGCCCCTATCCCAGAAAAAAACTTAGTCTAGTCTGGGAATATAAACAAATATATATAGTGCATGACATGCAAAAAGATCACTGAATTTGGATAATAATTGGCATTGAATTCGAAAGTTTCTGGTGAGTGAAAGAATGCAGCTTTGTACAGTGCAATAGGTGGGTCTGGAGGGCTGGCTCTTAAATAAGGGGTGAGTATTCTTCACACTTTCTGTGACTTCCCTTGGAGAATTAGTTTAAACTCATATTTTCATCCACAATCTATCTATTGAGCCAAATATAGACCCTCAGCCCAGACTGCCTGCTGAGCTCCAGAGCCATAAAGATACCACCCACTGAACACTGCATTTGACGTTCTGGAGATGGCCCAGACTCATGCTCTACCTGATTTTCTTTCATCTTCATTTTCTATCTCAATTAATACACTACTATTAGTGATTCATGACACTTGTGAAAATGGAAGGCACAGACTCTTCGGGACTTCCGTGATGGTATAGGGACTACTGCAATAGGTTTTTACAGTAAGGGAGAGAGATTGGGCTCAATGTTGAATACAATAAAGAAAAATAGAAATTTATACCCAAGGAAGAGAGTGGAGATGGAGAGGTTGGTGTATATAAAATTACTATGAGAACAGCAGGGAAAGGGTGAATAATGGCTAAATGGACCTAACACATGCTTGTAGAAGGCAGGCCAGGGTGATAAGATATCACCCGTAGGTGGGTGGAGGATGAGGAAGCCAATCAGATAGAAAGGTCAGGAGATTCAGGCTAAATCATCTTGACAGTATTCTTGCTAAAACTTGGCTCTTAGAGAATGTACCCAACGATTGGACTTAAGTTGTTTTCAGAGAAGCCTGACTAAAGTTTGGTCAAAGAGAGAATCTTTATCAGGGAGAATGAAAAACATTGGAGTTAATTATAGAGTAATTTTTCCTCAAGAAGAAAAATCTACATGTTGATATTATGGATAATATATGAAGAGTTACAGTTCTATTCTTCATACCTATTCAGTAAGGAAGAAGAGAAAATAAGTTTTAAATGTCTCAATGAGGAAAATCGTAGATTTAATGGATGAATAATTCAATTAGTGGAGATACTAGAAAAATGTTCGGATTTTTCTTCCTTTATTTACCACTTCAAATAAACATTTTTGGTCCATTCCCATTATGCTTTTTTCATTATCAGTTACTGAGGCAGAGAACTTAGTAGTATATTAGGCATTTTTTTTTTTTATGTCATCCAGTGCCTCATGATGGACAGTCGTTTTAAGCAATCAGTTTGGAGTTAATGACATGGAGATAAAAAATGACACTGTCTTTTACATTTGTATAGTGCTTTCTGTTATTTTAAAGAGTTTTCTATTCATTATCTCATACAATATGGTGAAAAAAAAGTGTGATGTTAGCAGAGTGGTTTGATTAATTTTCACTATACAATTGATAAGACTGACTCCCAGAGAAGTTATTTCTTAACTTCCAATTGCTAGTAAAGAGTGCAATAAAAACAGGTTTCTAGTCATTTCTAGTCTTGCTTTCAGCACACTTTAATATGGTTAAAACATTGCCTTGCGAAGGTGTTTTAGAACTTAAATACCAAGCTTGTTAATGAATGAAGAAACAGGTAAGCTATGCAGGCCTCACACTACCTACCTAGTATACTTTGATCTTCTTCACATTTGACATGAATGTAACAGTCTTTCTTGGTCAGCAATTGATGTATTTCTTGTTTGTCTTCTCTCAACTTAGGCACTGTAATATCTATATCTTACTTGGGTCTTTGATATTATTATTCTTCCAGAAAATTTATTTTTAGAATTTCTTTTTTCGTCCTTCTTTCCTTGGATTTCCATTCAGCTCTCTTTCCCCAGTAGCTGGAAGGCTGTTATGTGTGCAAGTAGGCAAGTTCTTTCCCAGTATTTTAAGAATATAGAAAACTAAGTCTCCTTTTAAATGTTTGATGTATGGGATTCCTAATATTAAAATTACTCTTTCCCTAAAATTCAATTATTAAGTGCAAGGACAATGTGTGTCGAGTATTTAACACTATGT
>NW_007736590.1:23150-28955 GCF_000696425.1 Galeopterus variegatus
TTTCCCTAAAATTCAATTATTAAGTGCAAGGACAATGTGTGTCGAGTATTTAACACTATGTCTGGCCCATGGTAAGTACTCGAAAATGACAGCTATTACTGCCACTGTTCCTACTACCAACAATAACTATAATACTGATTATAATAATAATAATATATATTGGGCTTCCAAACACAAGGTCTGGATGTTTTATTTCTGACCTACCAGTCCAGGGAGGCATTATGGAAAAATAAAGCAATGTAGTACCTCCTTAGACGTGCTCCTATGACTCTATTTTGGCCGTGCACTCAAGGTCAGAAAACGGCTCTCTTAGAACAGTGTTTGTGACTAAGTATGTATCAGGACTGATATGTCATCAGTGCCTCAAATGTAATTTAGCCACAGCTGTGACAATATAAAAAGCATTACTTTCTGGTAGGATTAATTTCTAAAATGACATCTTAAGCTGAGGATTTCAACATATCCGTCCCTGAATTATTTTGGGAATGCCTGGAGCATGCAATGTAGAAAGAGAGTTTTCTAGATGTACCTTTTTTAAAATATGAAATTGGGTTTCAAGATCATTTTTAAATATACTGTGTAGGAGGTTCTGAAGGAGTGAAGTTGAAATTGTAAAAAAGAACTTTGGCTAGAAAAGTTTTAAAAAAACATAATAAAAATTTAACTTTTTGTCTGGGGTAAATTGTCTTTAATTTGGTTGGCTAGGTTGAGAAGTTAAACATAATACAAATCTTTATGTTTTCTCTCTTAAATATTTGAGAAATGGTTTCATAAGGGTAAATTGATTGATGCCGATTGTGACAGAAGTNAAAAAAAAAAAAACATAAATAAAAAGTGAGGATCCAGATGTTAGTCAACAGGAGAGTAATTTGCCCTGTATTACTGACAAGTTCTGTAAATACGTCTAGCTGTTGGGTCTGTAACAGACTGAATGAAGGTAAAGGGCACTGCATTTTTACTGATACAGATACAAGAATTGCACTATTAAGAGAGGCTTTGAATGTGATTGTCATGCAAATAGTTGGTGATATCAGATGAGTTAATTCTTCTGGCTGGCTTTGGAGAAAAAGATGAGCTCTTTCTTCTTGATAAAATCTCAGAATTATTGACCACAAGTGGCAGGGGCCTCAGATTTGTATCAATAGAGCCTAGTGTCAAACTTGATGCTTTTATAAAAATGAGCCACATGTAGTATTTTCTGTAATTGCCTAAGATTTCTCCAGATGACTACCCTAGGAAGAAGCTGTCATGGAAGATCTGACAAAATCATAAATGAAGGTAATTTAGCTGTGGGAGATACTTTAGAACATCCTTAGCTTTTTGAGTTTTGTGAGATCTGAATTATCTTTTGTTTAGATGAATCAAAGATTTATTTTCTGAGCTTCAACAGCAAAGCTCAGTGTATTTGAAGTGTAATTACCAATATTGAGCATTATAGCCACCAAACTTGGCAGACAATTACTCTTTCTTTGGCTCACTCCTTTAATCAAGGGCATTTTAGGGGCCAAATTTGACAGCTGCAGTGCAGGAGACAGATTGGGAACAAGGTTCTGGGATAAGTTACATTTTCTCTAGCTTTTGTGTCAAAGCAATTGGCAATCTATTAGAAAGTTTCATCATCTTCATCAAAGCCAGGAGGGTGTAATGCACCATCTTTCTGGGCAGAAGTATCAATAAGATAAAGTGGTTTTGATAAAATCTCATTATATCCACATCTATGGGATGAAAGGAAGGAAAAAAGAGCCTATTTTTACAAAAAAGAATTGTTGGTGTTACATGGTCTTATTCTTCCGGATGTTGGAAGTCCCTGGGCACCTCAGCTACATTGTAGTCCTAGTTTCCAAAGACTGTGGGCTCTCCAGTGTTTTTCTTCAGGTATATCAGAACCTTTTGAGGAGCAGCAGCAGCAGTGGCAATGATCACACAATAACAATAACACCACAGCATTTTCTAGGCCGCAGCTCTTGGGTTATTCTGATTCAGCACCTCTACTATACTAAGTTATTTTGATTTGTAAAATAATTTAGGAATTTCCAATGAGACCATAAACCATCTTGATTTCTCCTCAACCCTTTTCAGTTCTTTTGCTCTCTGTCCTTCCTCTCCATTCCTTTCTCCCCTTCAAGTACCAAAAGCAACCTTACACAATGACTACTTTTTTTTTATTTTTCCTACTCCTTGGGTTCTGTGTGACATAACTATTATTTAGCTTAGTTCTCTAGTTGATCAGCAGGATTTCAAAGGCCAATATATATGTTTAGATATTGTTACACAAAAGCAGAATATCTGGTCTAGGTCAATATTCCTTCTAGAAACGACAATTGGAAAACTTCTCTGGATAGCAAAGACTCAAGTTCTGTATTTGCTGGCAGATAGCGGGAAGGTGAAGGTGAGCGCTATGGACAAAGTCACCATTCCTGACTTCTGTTGCCTAGGTTCTGATCAGACCATGGTCACATCTCATATCTCAACAGTGCACAATTCTGTCGTCTTTGACTGTGTTTTCTATACTTCTAAGAAAAGTTTTGTCCAGGTGCATAAAAGGACTTTGTGGTTAGTTAAGGATCCGTAGTAAGGTAAAGAAGAAGGCTGCCCATGGTTAACTTTGTATCCTGTACCAGGATACAATAATTGGGCTACAGCAGAGGTTAACTCACTTCTTTTTATAATTTAGGGTGGGTACAAACATTATAGTTAAAGGACTATCAGAATCTAACTTCTGTTCAGATCGTTGAGAACAGTATTCAATGTTAACTACTGTCTCACAAAAGCCTTCTGGTTGTGAAAATACTCAAAGCATACTATCCTGCAAAACTTTAAGATTGAATTAGTTTGACTCTGGAGACTTAGTGATTAAAATTTAAAACTGATGCTTGTTTCTTTACTTTTTCCCCCCTTCTGAGGACATTTTTCTTGAGTTAAAAAGTTAATTGCTAATTTTTTTATCATCCAAAGTGGCAGACTCCTTATAATGCTAGATCACATACTGGAATTCCCCTTATCTAACACGATTCACTAATTATTAAAATACTCCATTTTTTCTCCAGCTGTTTTCTTTCTGAGTAAACAAATACTAAGTTCAGTTGGCTTGCCTTTGCACTTCATTGCTTCTTGACGGCAAATACTCTGCAAACATGAGTTGCCTCTGGGTGTTTATAATCTCCAAGGGCAGAAGAAACAAACATGTGCATGACTTATCTAATTAAAAAGCTAAAAATTTGACTGTGTTTTCTATACTTCTAAGAAAAGTTTTGTCCAGGTGCATAAAAGGACTTTGTGGTTAGTTAAGGATCCGTAGTAAGGTAAAGGAGAAGGCTGCCCATGGTTAACTTTGTATCCTGTACCAGGATACAATAATTGGGCTACAGCAGAGGTTAACTCACTTCTTTTTATAATTTAGGGTGGGTACAAACATTATAGTTAAAGGACTATCAGAATCTAACTTCTGTTCAGATCGCTGAGAACAGTATTCCATGTTAACTACTGTCTCACAAAAACCTTTTGGTTGTGAAAATACTCAAGGCATACTATCCTGCAAAACTTTAAGATTTAATTAGTTTGACTCTGGAGACTTAGTGATTAAAATTTAAAACTGATGCTTGTTTCTTTACTTTTTTCCCCCTTCTGAGGACATTTTTCTTGAGTTAAAAAGTTAATTGCTAATTTTTTTATCATCCAAAGTGGCAGACTCCTTATTATAATGCTAGATCACATACTGGAATTCCCCTTATCTAACACGATTCACTAATTATTAAAATACTCCATTTTTTCTCCAGCTGTTTTCTTTCTGAGTAAACAAATACTAAGTTCAGTTGGCTTGCCTTTGCACTTCATTGTTTCTTGACTGCAAATACTCTGCAAACATGAGTTGCCTCTGGGTGTTTATAATCTCCAAGGGCAGAAGAAACAAACATGTGCATGACTTATCTAATTAAAAAGCTAAAAAACCACCCTCTTTAAAAAGCTAACACACTTTAACAATATTGCACAACATGATTTTGTAAACTTTATAAAGACAAAGTGTCTGTTTCTGGAATTCCCAAATGCATTAATTTGACATATTAAGATGTGATTTTATTAAATGGAAGCAAAGGCACCATCTTCAGGGAATAGAATCACTAAGTAACAATGATATACAAATACTGTTGTATGCAGACAATGCAGGAATGATCTCCATTCTGACTAACCAGTTACATGACAAAGAGTTAAGAAGAGTAATGATCTATTTTACAACAGATTTGGTTCAGTCTAGTTTGACTGCACTTGCAAGTCTGTGAAAATAGAATCACAATGCTGTGACAATTTTTGTTTTGTCCACGGTGTCTGAAGAGAGGGTTTTTTAGCCTGCCTGAAAATTGTCATTTGGTCACACCTTTGGCAATGTCTTGAGCTCACATGACCAGACTTGTTTGTAGAGTTTGGATTTTTATTGTTTCTGTCATGCCTCAGGGATAGAATGACACAATGTAGCATTCAGTATATGTTGTATCAAAGAACAAGATTATGAAAAAAAATGGAAGTATTCCTTGGGGATAAATTCCTATTTCTTTTTATAGGTGATAAAGTGGTCAGGAGACTGCTCTTTGAAGCTATACAGACTTGGACTTGGAGACCCAGAGCTACCAGTTTTAACTCTATGATGTTGAGCAAGTTACCAGACTCTAATAGTAGTGTCTACCTCATTAGATCACTGTGAAGATGATGTAAAACAATGCATGTAATGTGATTAACCCAGAATCTGGCACAGAATAAGACTACAGAAATCATTTATTGTTATTATTATCATTTTTTATTATTGTTGTTGCTAGTAGAAGCCATTCATTAGAATGTGCAAAGCATACCATATGAAAAGCATTTGAGGTTTTTCTTATTTATCAGGTCCTTAAGTATCCATGAAATGAGCATGAGGGGTATAAAACACAGATGTTGGGCCAGCCCGGTGGCACACTGCTACAGTGTGCTGCTTGGGAGCGCGGCGGCGCTCCCGCCGAGGGTTCGGATCCCACATACAGACCGGTTCCCGCTCACTGGCTGAGTGAGGGGCGGGCGCAGCACCGAGGGTTGCGATCCTGTTGCCGGTCCCGGTCCGGTACGGGCGCGACACTGAGGGTTGCGGTCCATTGCCGGACACGAAAAAAGACAAAAAGGAAAAACACAGATGTCTCTATGAATCGGTGGATAAGATGTCAGTACCAGAGTGGACCCGGGAGAGCCTTTTAACTTTAGGAAGGCAAAGGTTCACTTTAATAATAACAAAAATATTTTAAAAATTCATATATATTTGTTTTATTTCATCTTCATTACAATCTTATGAGTTAAAAATTATCTTGTTAATTTTTAAGTAAATCAAGGTTCGGGGACACTAAATAACCTGCCCAAGATCATACAATAGGCCAAGCTAAAATTTGAACCTGGGTTTGGTTGATTCCAGTGAAAAGTGCTTTTCTTGTTTTTTTCTTTCTTTTTTTTTGCCATGCATTGTTGCCTCTTTTGATACTGAGTTTTTGAAACTGTCTTCTGACATTGTAATTTTTCTGATTAATAATATAATTACTTATGTTGATAAGTTATAATATAAAATAATACAAAAATGATAAAAAGATAATCTGTAATCTCATTACCATGAGTTAGTCCTCCTAACATTTTGGTGTTTATCCGCCAAACACATACTTAACTGGTTGCTTCCTTTTGGTGCATGACATTGTTAGCACATAAAATACTTTTTTTTGTTTCTGTAAGCTTCCGTATGGCCCCTTCAGGAAACTCTTGGGTCCACCACCAGTACAAGAACAAACATTTTTTTCC